>NW_004797386.1:1427161-1429033 GCF_000002075.1 Aplysia californica
TCTCTCTCTCTCTCTCTCTCTCTCTCTCACATACAAGAAAGTACAAGCCTAGCTCCGCCCACTTACAACACGTGGTAAGCCTAGCTCCGCCCCGATCTGATACTTACAACACGTGGTAAGCCTATAGCTCCACCTAAATCTGATACTTACGACACGTGATAAGCCTAGCTCCGCTCTGATCTGTCCCTTACAATTACAGCATGACATATACATGTATGAATACCCAAGCTCCGCCCTGATCTGATACTTACAACACGTGGTAAGCCTAGCTCCTCCCCTACCTGATACTTACAACACGTGGTAAGCCTAGCTTTGCCCCGATCTTTCACTTACAGCATGACATATTTATACCCTAGCTCCGCCCCGAATAATACCCAAACTCAACCCCAATCTACTAACAGCAAGTGATAAGCCTAGCTCCTCCCCGATCTGGTACTTACAACACGTGGTAGGCCTAGCTCCGCCTCGATCTGTTCCGCGTTCCTGTGCAAGTCCGTGCCCAGTTTCTCCAGCAGCCCCACCGACAAGAGGTTCACGTTTGTCATCAGCATCCACGACGGCACGGATAACGGCTGAGCCTGGGACACACCGGTGCTGAGAGTCAAAGGGGAAGGTCTGTAGGAAGCCATGGGGTTGTTGTCAGGCGGCTGTGTCCTCGACAGCGAGAAGAAGGGTTTCTGTTGATAGGGGATGCGTGAAGGGAAGGTTCATACAGAGTCATTTCACGACCAGTGTCCCAGGAAAACGATCGAGAAGAAGAGCAGAGGGAATGTGGCTTGCTGACATCGGCGGAGAGCGGGCGGGGTACAACCTGGACACGGAGAACAGCTTATTGAGCAGAGTGGGTGTCGTTGTTGTTGGGTGGGTAAATGTATCCTGCAGTGGACAGACGACGTCTTGAGAGAATGAATCTTTGGACAGCCGGGTGAACAACCTGAAACGGTTCAAAATGAGAGAAAATACAATGTTCCGTTGCTTTCACAGTGCACACTGGGAACGCTAGGTCTTCTCGCTGTGCTTACGAAGGACAGCAACAATTTTCAATATGGGGTAAATACATAATAGGGGATTCCCCTTTACTATGAGGGGAACTATAATTTCCAGGAAGCCTCACGTCGAATTTCGGGGTTATTTCCCTTTATGTTGTACAGACGACGTGCAGCCACTGTCCAGTCGAGTTAACACAAAGATCCACGAACGTCGGACCACGAAGTTTTGAAAGAAGTGGCCACTGTCTGGTTTCAATGTCCTCTCGTTTTTCTGAAGCCGTGGCGACTCCCATTCGTGAGATAGGATAAGACGAACCACTTAATTAACTCGTCGGTCACCAGAACTTGACAGCGGAGCGTCCGAGAAAGTGAAACGAGATGAGACCAACACCTTGCCACTTACTGCTGGGGGAGAGAGGGTGGGGACGGGGTGTAGAGGGGTTAAGGGAGGCAAATGGCTGCTTTCGTCTGCACAGCGACGGGGACGTGGTGTAGAGGGGTTACGAGAGGTAAGGGTCTGCTTTCGCCTGCGCAGCGGTCTCCCTTCTCAAGATGACGACAAAGAGTTCACAAGAACATTCCAGGGGCATGGCTTTCGGTGACTCCGGTGACTCCGACGACCTGCGGGTTCGCTAGAGCCTATCGCAGATCTGCTGATCTTCTCGCTTGATACGATGTTCGCTTTCGGATTAGATGTATGTCAAGATGGCGCGGATTACGTCGTCCGTTATGACAATTGGGCGACTCGAAGACGGCCACAAGAGTGTAGAAAACCTGGCGAAAATAGAAAACAAAGGCAAAATTTATGATTTAGCGCAACATCAATCACATGATCTTACTTTTCCTTTTTCCTTCCTCTGGTATCCTCTAGAAAGGTGGGGGG
>NW_004797386.1:1429819-1431974 GCF_000002075.1 Aplysia californica
TGTGTGTGTGTGTGTGTGTGTGTGTGTGTGTGTGTGTGTACACGTGGTGAAGCACCAAACCAATGTGCCAGGATCTGGACAATAAAGTAAACGGCTACCATCGCATGGCGAGCCGTCTCAAGCAAGACGATAATTTTGCCTCAACATTGTAACAGCAGGGTTGTGTTCGTATCGATCATGTGTCTGCCTTCGTTGTCACTGTTGTTGTTGTTGTTGTTGTTGTTGTTGTTGTTGTTGTTGTTGTTGTTGTTGTTGTTGTTGTTGTTGTTGTTAATATTGTTGTTGTTGCTGTTGTTGTTAATATTGTTATTACTGTTGTTATTGATGTTGTTGTTACTGTTGCCGTTGTTCATATTGTTGTTGTTATGTTTTTATTGTTGCTCATAATATTGTTGTTATTGTAGTTGTTGTTTGTGTTGTTGTTGTTGCTGTTGTTGTTGGTTGTCGTTGTTGTTGTTGTTGTTGTCGTTGTTGTTGTTGTTGTTGTTGCTATTTGTGTTGTTGTTAATATGTTGTTGCTGTTGTTGGCGTTGTTGGTGCTGTTGTTATTGTTTGTGTTGTTGTTGTTGTTGTTGTTGTTGTTGTTAGATGACATTGAAATAAACAATATCGTTGGCATGTTCACGGGTCAATTCATAAGTACCATGATATAAAATACAATGCATGTTCAGTTTTTGTGAACTAAATGAAAATGTTCACAACTTTTATCCCCCTACAGATCTCGACATAGGACTCAACAGATGAGATCCCATGTGGGTGGTTGGCGGGTGCTCTGGTGCGATCTGCTTCTTCTTTCCTATCAAACATCTGTCGTCCTTTTCTCCCCTCCTTCTGTTTCGTGTTTGTTTCTCTCAAGTAACCCCTCTAATCTTCAACACTTATATGACCTTATTGTGTTGCAAGGGTCGTAAAACTCTTACTAAAACTAAACTGAGATCCCATTAATTTCCCGCCCACCCCATCATGGCAGAAAGCAGCACCCATGCATCAACCAAGTCGTCTGCCGTCCGCCCACAGATCGCTTTACAAAAACACAGTATTGTTGAGGGGCGAGAGTACGGCTGGGCAATGGGTCGCTTTAGCAAAATCCGGATAATGTGTTAGAGCACCATTTCGGCAATTAAATGGGTCGTGAACCGCTTCGACAAACGGGTTGGAACCACTTCAATAAATTATGGGTGCACCAACTTCGGGAAACGGGTTAGGGCATAGATTAAAAGTCGGAATTCGGACAATGTTTCATTGAGAATTATCCGGTTATCCGGATTTTGCCCACCACTAGTCGTGCGTAGTTGCCTGGAATTCCCATAGACTTGGACTATGCATGGAATATCCTAGACCTGGCGCTCTTTTCTCTCTTTTTCTTTGTTTTTTAAAGGTATAAAAAAACAGAACAGAACAACAACAAAAAAAACTTCGCTCGTTGCGCTGGCGCACACCATGGGCGTATAAATGAAGAGCATAACCCCAGGCTCGCTATAGGCGAGTGCGTGGGCAACTTGTCCGTTTCTTGCCTTTCATTTGGTTCCCAATAGAGTCAAATTTGAAGCTTCATGGTGAAATGAGGCGCTCATCAAAAGAATGACATCGACGATACAGACTTTTTTCCGCGGTTGCGCATTTTTTTTTTTTGGCTCAACACTTTTTGTGTCTACGTAATAACACAATCCCATGTAAGTTTGACTGAAACATGTCTATTGAAGGCATAAAATAGGTAATTTTGCAGTTACGAAGGATTCACAAGCTTGAAATTACCAAAGTTTGGCGACCATTTTCTCGCTAGTTTTATAACTGAAACCAGGTGACCCTACCTCCTTCAATCGCAAATATCTCGGCTTCTATTCAAGACAGATGAGTATTTTTTTCATTGAAAGAAAGACAAATGAATAAGCTTTAAGGTGATCCCCCATAACTCCATATGCCCAAAAATTGGCGAGCGCCTGATTCCACCTCGTTGCAAAACATCTTAATGGCATGCTCCGAGATGAACCGGAAATATGTCAGGAGTGCCCAGTCTCGGATATAATACTACAGGTCTATGGGAATTCCTTCCTTCCAGTCAGACGGACATAGAGTTGTTTTGAGGTGCGGCGCGTCTTGCTTAGAACACACAGCTGTGTGTCTCTTTTCAAACGCGACACGCCAGGCATTTTAC
>NW_004797386.1:1435112-1436563 GCF_000002075.1 Aplysia californica
GGGAGGGGGGCGATGTGGGGTTTTTGTCTGAATTTCGCTAAGTAGAGGCGTAAATAAAACGTGATACCAAAACTTCAATTCAAACATAAAACGTAAAACACGAAACGTAAAACAAACATCAAACATATAACAGTTCCCATCTTTAAGAGGAAGGAACTCAACACACGGAGAGCTGGCCACCAACCTAAAAATAGACACTTCAATAAATAAATAAATGAATAAGTAAATACATATACATACATAAATCAATAAATCAATAAAAATAAATAAATAAATAAATACATAAAGTAATTCATGAATATAAATAAATAAATAAATAAATACATAAATGAATAAATAAATAAATAAATAAGTAAATAAATAAACAAATAAATAAATAAAATAAATAAATATCAGCAGACTAGATAAAAAATGTATAATTATGTCACCCGTTTGAAGCAAGAAAGCAGAATCTTATTTCTTTAAGAATCAAGATACATTATTACTGTAAAATTCGCACGGATTCGCACTGATTCCCGCATACGGATGTCACTGGTTCGGAAATGATACTGATTACAGTTGTTATAATACGAATAAAAAAAGAGATGATGAGGTGGGGTGAGGTGAGGTGAGGTGGGTGAGGTGAGGTGAGGTGAGGTGAGGTGAGGTGAGGTGAGGTGAGGTGAGGTGAGGTGAGATGAATTGAGGGTTAAAAAAACAGTAAGAGTTTTTTGGTACTTGCAATGCAACACAAATAAGTCGTAGAAGTGCCGGAGATAAGAAGCGTTACCCGAGAGCAACATACACAGAAAAGAAGGAGGAGAGATAATGACGTCAGCTGTTTGATAGGAACGAAGGAGCAAACACACATGAGCACATGCCACTCACCCACCATAGCATAAGATAAGGTAAGATAAGAAGAGATGAGATGAGATGAGCTGAGATGGGCTGAGATGAGATGGGCTGAGATGAGCTGAGATGAGATGAGATGGGCTGAGATGGGCTGAGATGAGCTGAGATGGGCTGAGATGAGCTGAGATGGGCTGAGATGAGCTGAAATGGGCTGAGATGAGCTGAGATGAGATGAGGTAAGAAGAACGTTTTCTTTCGAAGGGTAATGTATTTCCCGACAGTTGCCGACAATGTCTTAGTTTTAGTAGAGGTTTTACGGCTCTCCCAACTCCATAAGGTCATATGAGCGCCAGAAGATTAGAGGGGTTACAAGAAAGTAAAAAACATATAAAAAAGATGAGGAGAAAAGGACGATAGATGTTTGATAGGAAAGAAGGAGCCGACAGACCAGACCATCAATGATTTATTTATAGAGGCACCAGCCATCCATGTCCAGGTGCTGTTTTAGCCTAAGGAGCCGACAATGGACTCATACACGACCTACATCATGAATAAAACATAGAGGTCTTCTTCTGTCTACGGCAGAGCTTGTCAACCAGGGCGACATTTTGGCGGACGGT
>NW_004797386.1:1436787-1439729 GCF_000002075.1 Aplysia californica
GTAATATTTCATGCCCCTGCTCGGAACTACATGCACATGTAGGTGGGTGGTATGAATAACACATTAACGCATTTAGCTTCTTAAAGGTGGTAGAAGCGGGCGCAGGCTATTTTTTAAAAAAAAGAGTCGACAAGCGCTGCTCTAGATACATTACACAGGTGGCAAACGTGGAGGCTGGCTACAGAATTTGGACAAGCGCTGCATTAGATAAATTGGTCGCTTTTAAGGACAAGGGGGCTATCCCGAGAGTGGCTGTTTTGAGAAAATTGAAGGTAAGGTTTTTGCCCCTTGTTCAGTTTTTTTAAAAGACAAGGAGAGTTTTCTCTATAACCAAACAAATATACACACCAATGAAACCAAACTTCTCCTATAGGTAGGGCAATGCCCACTTTTGGAGCAGGTCAAGATTTCTGGAAACCCCCGAAATCTGGGTTAGCCCGCTTGTCCTTCAAAGCGACCAAATTACACAGACAGACAAAGTGTGTGCTGGTTATTAAATAACACGTTTGACAGAGCACAGCGCTATATACATAACACAAACTTACAGTGATGGAAACTGGGAGTCTGGGCGAAAGTATTTTCAATTTCAAACGCGAGAAATACTAAGACTAACTTATCCCTCCCAACGATAAATCCAAAGACTAGCTCTGTGGGTGGTTGGTGGGTGCTCTGGTGTGGTATGCTCCTTCTTTCCTATCAAACATCAATCGTCCTTATCTCTCCTCCTTCTTTTTCTGTGTATGTTACTCTCTTGTAACACATAAATCTATTCTTCGGCATTTATATGACCGTATTGTGGTGCAAGTGCCGTATACCTCTTACTAAAACCAAAAAGACTAGCTCTCTCCCTTTCCCAAGGAGAAATCCAAACACGAGAACCAGAAATTCAAACACAAGATCAAGAACGAGATATTCAACCACAAGAATGAGAAATCCAAAGACTAGCTCTATCCAAACGAAAAGACCAAAGACTAAAATTTCAAGCCTAGCCTAGCTCTTTTCCAACGACAAATCCGCGACGTTTCAGGAAGTTGGGCTACATCTACACTAACGTTGGCCACAATCACAAGACGAGGACATCGCGGGCTGTGATTTCCGAGTCTCGTGGGTAGGAAGATCCGTCAACAAAATACTAAATTTGGACCTTTGCAAACATTAATTTTACTTCGTTTTCTTCCGGCTGGTTCTTCTGAATAGCGGGATTTCCCAGTGGGCGGTCGTCAACATTTTAACCCTATCCGTACGTCGTGTTTTACTATCGTATCCATACGACGTGGGGAACTCTGTGCCACCACTTAATCCTATCCGTACGTCGTGTTTTACTAACGTATCCATACGACGTGGGGAACTCTGTGCCACCACTTAACCCTATCCGCACGTCGTGTTTTACTAACGTATCCATAAGACGAGGGGAACTCTGAGCCACCACTTTCCAAAGAGGAAATTTACTTGTTAATCAGATCCATACGCTTTGCATAGCAGTCTGTCAAAATGATTTTTTGAGAAATTATATCAAACGTTTCAAAGAGATCTTCGTACTAGAAGTCTTCTAAAATGTGAAGAATACAACCCGGGGGTACAAAGTGACCCCAGGGCGTACGGATAGGGTTAAGAAGGAAGTTTAGTCCAACAATAAAACAAATAAACAGAACGAAACAAAACAAAACATCCAGAGCAGGGGTCTCAAACTCGCTGCCCGCAGCCAAATTAAGGCCCGCAGGAGGATAATTTAAGGGCCTCTACATAACATCAAAGATACTTGATAAAGAGCCTCCCACCTTAAAGCCAAATGTGGCTGAGGTATGGAACACTCAGACACGCCGCTGATCGAATCCATTGTTCTCAATCAGAGCCAGCAAGATGTTTCTTCATGGTGAAGCAAAGACTTACACTTTTGTAAGTGGCGTCGGTGGCCTAGTGGTTAGGCTCTCGGACTCGCAACCGTAAGGTCGTGGGTTCGAATCCCGCCAGGGGCCCGACGTTGTGTCCTTGGGAAAGGTACTTTACACGAATTTTCCTCACTTCACACAGGTGGGAATGGGTACCCAGCTATAGACAGCGAAAGATCTAGTCAGTTTGTTAGTGTTTGAGCGCTTAATTCATCAGCTGCTTGCACTGTATACTTCCCGGGAAGCTAAGAATGTTTCTGAGTGTTCTAAGGTCTGCTGGGGTAATAATATAGTGTAAAGTGTATAGAGCCTGCTGTTGAGCGGGGATATGCGCTATATAAATGCTATCTATTATTTTGTCACGGTTCGACCTAAATCGACTGTGACCTTCAAAATGGAAACGCGTTTTTAGTTTCAAGGTTGCGAGTCGAACCGGCAGAAGCCATAATACGGATGTAAATTACAGCCAATTACAAGGCTTCTAGCCTGTGAGTGACATGGTATAAGAGAAGCCTATGATCCGAAGAACCGTTCTTATTCTGAGCTGGTAAATTCATTGGAGGATACACTTTCTGCTTACTGAATACGCACTGTTCTGATGTTCTTTATACAGCTTGATCTTCACGTATACACACTTTTCAATTCACGTTTAAAAAAACAACTGATCAGAAACCTAGCTGAAAAAGACAGCCGACAAAACTCACGCTATGAAAAGCACAAAAACTATACAAGTACTGAATTACTACTGAAGACGCGCTGTTGTGGTGTACTTTAACAGCTTCTTCAATTTATACACATTTTTCAATTCACTTTTAATTTTTAACTTTTATTTGAAACTTGAAAAAGACAGACCAAAAAACACATGCTATGAAAAAAACACATTTGTGGGTTAAAAAAAAAAGGAGTATCACGTTCCAATGAGAAGAAGTGAGGGTGGGTATGAGGAGGGTGGGGATGAGGAGGGTGGGTATGAGGAGGGTGGGTATGAGGAGTGTGGGTGTGAGGAGTGTGGGTATGAGGAGGGTGGGTATGAGGAGGGTGGGTGTGAGGAGG
>NW_004797386.1:1439905-1442077 GCF_000002075.1 Aplysia californica
TATGAGGAGGGTGGGTGTGAGGAGGGTGGGTATGAGGAGGGTGTGTGTGAGGAGGGTGGGTATGAGGAGGGTGGGTGTGAGGAGGGTGGGTATGAGGAGGAGAACGAGGAGTAAAAAAAGGGACAACAACAACGAGAAGGACGTAAAAACACATTTTAAAAAACCCCCCCAAAAAAAGTGGGTCTACGTTTCGATATTATGAATATTTCTTTTGAGGAACATCCGGTATCGTTTCTGCGACTTCAAGCCCTCCCCCAACCCCCTATCCTTGTGGGCCCTTTCACCGCCTTGACACAAAAGCTAAGGCTGGTCAATGAGTCGTTTTACAAAATCCGGATAATAATAATAATTACTTTAGTGCACCTCTTCTCAGTGGCGGTGGGTAGTGAAGGGCTCACGGGCTTGAGCCCCCCTCCCCTCCCAACTCTCTCCCAAAGTAAATGAAAGTTTATTAAAATATAACAAAATAAGCAGTTCAAACCGTTATGGTTGCACGCAATGAACATGGAGTGGTCAACTTGGCGGCTTGATCGTTTATCCAATCACTGTTGTCATCGACTGCAACAGTACTATAATAACCTAACAGCCAATCAAATGTCCTTAGGGCTCAGCACAGAATGAGCCCGTTCCCATGGCCCGTCCTTAATGAAGTTCTTCTTGTAAAAATGTAGAAGATTTGAAAAAAGAACACTGTACTGAGGGCCCACCCTCTCCTAGCCCTGACAATGGGGTGAAAGGTTACGACACACTTTCCCCCAGTGACACAGATACCTATGCGCTCATTTGACCTTTGTTAACTGCGACCACACGCCTAATCCAGCACATAGAAATATTATGTTTGAAGTGCTGTGTGTGCATGTTTGTGTTTGTGCCGCTGAGATTTAACAGTTATAAATCACGTTGAACCACGTTTTAAGGCAACTTTTTCATCCAGTAGAATCTAACTTACAACAAAGAGAGGGACGACAAAAGTGATTCTTTTCGTTTGAATGGTTCTGAAAATACCGTGACTCACTTTGAGTATAGAAAAATCAGTATTGTTTAGGCATTATTGCTTGCAATTAGGTGGTAAAGAAGTGGAACCAACCTAAGCCCCACCCAAATCTTGGTCCACCTACCGCCACAGCCTCTTCGTCAATTTAAATGTGTTATGAACCGTTAGTTTAGTTTTTGTGGAGGTTTTACGGCGCTCGCGACTGCATAAGGTCATATGAGCGCCCGAAGATTAGAGGTGTTGCAAGAGAGTTACAAACATAAAAAAAGAAGAAGGGGAGATAAGGACGATAGATGTTTCATAGCAAAGAAGAAGCAAACCACACCAGCGTACCCGCCAACCACCCACTGTTATGAACTACTTCGCCTTACGGTTTAGAACCACTTCAACAAAATTAAATGGGTGCACCCACTTCGACAAATGGGCCAGGAAAGAGAGTTCACGAGTCTGAATTCGGATAATGTTTCATTGAGAATTATCCGGTTATCCGGATAGGTTATCCGGATTTTGCCCACCACTAACAAAAGCTTGTTTGCACAGCAGACGTGGGAATGACTAAAAGTGGGTCCTATTTAAAGTCTTGTCAGCGCTTTCATTCAAGGTGAATCTATTTTAAGATACAATAGGATGCAGGCAAATATTGGAACAGCGGATAAAAAGCGCAATCAAATAACGGAACAAACTCCCAGATAATACACAGCGTGTTATCCTTAGATATTTTTATCTTTACAATACTATATATATATACTTCAACGGCTGGTCTTATACCTGTCCCCGTCCTTTTATGTAAGAAAAATTCTGAAATTATGGAAACTAAGCCAAAAAATGTGAAATTATGCGATTCTGTTAATTTTAACAAAGAATGATAAAGGAAAATAATCAGGAATTATGCAAACAAATTATCAAATTTAGCTAAATTATGCGGGGTGCATAAAACCAAGGAGACAGTAATATACAGGCTACCGAAAATAGAAACAGGCTTCACGTATGGTAGAAACAGTTCTCGGGGGATACTTTGGGAATCTGCACAAAACAACAACAAAAAAAAAAACAAAAAAAAAACAAACAAACAAAAACCCAACACTTTTCAACGGGCAGCCGAAAAGAAATACCCAACACACACACACACACACACACACACACACACACACACACACACACACACACACACACACACC
>NW_004797386.1:1442572-1444391 GCF_000002075.1 Aplysia californica
GGGTGGCGGCCGAAGCCTACTCTTATCGATTTTTAGACCACCAAGGGATCTTTAACGTGCGCAACTTGCACACGGGCCCTCCGAGATTAATGTATATTCACCTCAAGCTTATTGATTAAAAAAAAACAATAACAACAACAACAATAACAACAACAACAACAACAACAACAACAACAACAACAACAGACAGGTGTGCTGTTGTTCTTTATTTCTTTTTTTCTTATCAAACATCTATCATCCTTATCTCCCCTTCTTCTTTTTTGTTCAAATAATTATGTTACTCTCTTGTAACAAGTCACATCTTCAGTACCGGTACTTAAAAAAAACCCAACCCATTGTTGCAAGTGCCGCAAAACTCTTACTTCGAGTGAGTTCATTGCCTCTACTGGAGAGATCGAAAATAAAAATAGTAACAACCCATATGAACTGATCACAGAGTATTTTGGAGCAACATATTAAGTGGATCATTTGAATATGATGTATAAATTCTTCAGGCATCCAGGTCTAACAGTTGGGTATTTGAAGCCAACTTTTTTCAAAGAATTTCTATCTGGTAAAATAAAGTTGTTCCTGCATCCGACCAGGACATTGGGGATTGCCTTGTTAGTGAGACAACTTCCTGGATCTTCGGCATATTGTGGACGGGCGGCCAGTTCCTTTCCACGCCGCCTTTAGAAAAAAAAATTTGGGGGTTTACAGAAATCTTGATCTACACCGAAAGTGGGCATTGCTCTACCTATAGCAGAAGTTTGGTTTCATTGGTGTGTATATTTGTTTTTGTTATAGAGAAAACTCTCCTTGTCTTTTAATGAAACTGAATAAGGGGCGAAAACTTTACCTTCGATCGTCTCAGAACAGTATTTTTGGGAACAGCCCCCTTGTGCTTAAAGGCGGCCAATTATGAGATAAGCCTTAGCGTCCCCAGAATGTCTAACCGGGTGCTGGCACTTTGCTGCGACGCTGCCCTTGTTATTATGGTATTATAGCTGCTTGCATGACCAGTGAAAGAATGAGACATTCCAAGAATACAAGCTACTGAGGCGGAAAACCAAAACAGAAAAACACACTCTACAGGACGTTCCGTAAGTTAGTTAGTTTTAGTAAGAGTTTTACGGCGCCCGCAACTGCATAAGGTCATATATATGAGCTCCAGAAGATTAGAGGTGTTAAAAGAGAGTAACAAACATAAAAAGAAGATGGGGAGATAAGCACGATAGATATTTGATAGGAAAGAAGGAGCAAACCATACCAGAGCACCCGCCAACCACCCACACGTTCGGGGAGGGAGTTACGGACAGCCAATGACGTGTGATGTAACTGACAGACAGGCGCATGCACACGGCGTAAAAGACGGAATTTGGAATACCGAAACAGGGAAGTTTATCGGGTGCTGTGAACTGACACGACCAAAACAACCGACTTAACGCGTACCGCGTACTCAGATAAATAATTATGTTTTAGAAAGAGTTTTACAGCACTTGCAACACAATAAGGTCACATAAGTGACGAAGATTAGAGGTATTAAGAGAGTAAAAAACATGAAAAAAGAAGGAGGAGAGATAAAGACGACAGTTGTGTGATAGGAAAGAGGGAGCAAACCACACCAGAGCACCCCCCAAATCACCCATTCAGATCCATAAATAAATAAGTAAATAAAAGTGTGTACCTCTGTGTGTGTCTATGTGCGCGTGAGTGCGTATTTGTGTGTGTGTGTGAGTGTGTGTGTGTGTGTGTGTGTGTGTGTGTGTGTGAGTGTGTGTGGGTGTGTGTGCGTGCGTGTGCGTCTGTTTGTGTCTGTTTGTGTGTGTGTGTGTGTGTG
>NW_004797386.1:1444863-1446265 GCF_000002075.1 Aplysia californica
TGTGTGTGTGTGTGTGTGTGTGTGTGTGTGTGTGTGTGTGTGTGTGTGTGTTGTGTGTATGTGTGTGTTTTGGTAATTATGACAACATCACAACACAAAGACCCGAGGTAGTCGATAAAAAATCTTCCCACTCGAGAACCGAACTTGGGTCTCCTGCACGCGACATGAAAGCGCCTAACCACTATACGGGGGCTGTCGAGGTCAAGAGGTTAAGGTGTTGGCCTCTCATTCACAGGTCCCGGGTTCGAATCCGGCGAACGACCGCAAAATTTTCTTCTCTAAAATTGTCTCCTTTCATATCTTTTCCTGCTCTCTAGCAATTTTCTGTCGCCTGCTTTCGTCTCCTCTTTCTGCCCCCACCCCTTCACCTCATTTGCCCCCTCCTCTGTGCTCCTGACTCTTTCTGCATCCTTTCTACTGTTACTCCTTGGCTCCTTCTTACTGCTGTCTTAAAGCCACACACCCTGATCTTCTGGTAGGAAAGATGATGTACACCTAGCCGTCTCGGACAAAGGCGAAAAATCTCGGAAGTCTCGTGTTTTAGTTGCACACGTTAAAGATCCCTTGGTGGTCTAAAATCGATAACAGTAGGCTTCGGCCACCACTCGGGCACAATTCAAAATTTCCTACCAACTGAAAATGTTTGGTGTGTCCCGCGCGCTCATATGACCTAATGCAGTCGCGAGCGCCGTAAAAACACTTACCAGGAATTTAAAAAAAAAATCCCACTATACCACAGACAATCCGCTACCCTAGAATTACAAAGCCCTGTCTGCTCAGTACCAAGTTTTGAGAAATTGAAGGTAAGGTTGAAGAATACCGGACCAGCGGACTGACTTTGCCTA
This sequence comes from Aplysia californica, assembly GCF_000002075.1. Lineage (NCBI taxonomy): Eukaryota > Metazoa > Mollusca > Gastropoda > Aplysiida > Aplysiidae > Aplysia > Aplysia californica. The sequence continues at coordinate 1,445,709 of NW_004797386.1, forward strand.
TGTCTCAACCTTAGGAATTCCTAATTTCGCCGTTTTTAATATCTCTCAAAGGAGAATCTCTGACTGGTAGATCTATTCATTAAAATTTTGTCACTCTGAACCTCCCCCCCTTCCCCCCTCCTCCACCCCAACCACCCGCCCCACTTACCCCACTTTCTCGCGCAATAATGTACGAGTGGTCCGGTATTCTTCAATCTTCCCAAAAATTTGACGAAAGGAGTTTTGAATTTCACATGTTCAGTATTTCCAACTGCAGTATAAATTACAAACATTATAAAGAGGGGACCTAGGCATGCCCTAACCATAACCTAGATATACTCACGTGCATCCGTTAAAACACAAACAGAAATCCGCCATGAACACCACACACACAAAGCCATGTGCTTGAGAAGGTTGAGCAGTTGTGACAGAGAGAGTGAGCAATCTTTGTGGCTTTATGGCAGGCCTGTGACTCACCACAAAGGTATGCGTGAGTCGGGGACGTGCGACAGGTGAGAGAGAGGTGAGCGGGGGAGTGAGCGAGGGGCAGATGGAGAGGGAGAGAGAGGGGGGGAGAG
>NW_004797386.1:1446365-1448733 GCF_000002075.1 Aplysia californica
TCCCATACGAGTTTAAGCTTTAAGCGCTTTAGAAGGATCACATGATCACTGAGCGCAAAACTTCATTTACCTTGATTTCAGGTAAGACATTTCACAGGAACTACCCCCCCCCCCAAACTAAACAACAACACGAAAACCAAACAAAACAAAAGCAAAACAAACAAGAGATCAACCGTATAAAGAAGAACTTTCTCAAAATTGGATATCGGCACTGACCTCTTATTAAGTATTAAGATTTTTGTTCGGGAAGATGTAGATTATAATCTCATAAATTGCACCGTGCAACATGTGCATGGATACCACCCCCTCCTCCAAAAAACCCAACCCAAAAAACAACAACAAACAAACAAACAAAAATAAAAAATCCAAACAAACCAAAATAAAAAACCAACAAAAAACCCCCCAACAAAAACAAACAAACAAACACCCCCCCAACCCCCCACAAAAACCACAAGAGGATTTCTGGACAGATGGATTGAGAGAGAAAAAAGCGAATATTATTGTTATTGTGAAGAAAGAGAACAATAGGGAAGTAAATAAATGTATACAGGAAGGTTTGTATTTTGAAAGCAGAAAGTGAAAGGGTACGTGCCAGACATCAATAGAAACTTTGGTGAAGAGAGTAAGAAAAAAGGAAGAGAGAAAAGAAGGAAGAAAGAAACAATGAGGGAAAGAAAGAAAGCAACAAAAAAGAAAGACAGAAAGTGGACGTAAGGACGAACGAAATAGAGAGTGAGAGAGAGAGTGAGAGAAAGACAGACAGACAGACAGAGAGGGAGTCAGGCAGAGAGAGTTAAGGGAGAGAGATAGAGATAGATGGAGAGAGAGAGAGAGAGAGAGAGAGAGAGAGAGAGAGAGAGAGAGAGAGAGAGAGAGAGAGAGAGAGAGAGGCGGCCACGGTCGATAGAACACACAGCGGGCACTAACTGTGTCAGGCACACGCTGACAGATGACTCACCTACACATTGACAAGTCTTTGTGTGTGCCATAGAGTTACCTTACTATAGTGTACATCTATGGTGTGTGCGTGAAATCGGCACGACCGTGTGAAATGTACACAAAGGCTGGGGTTGATGACGTCGTTTGTTTGTTTGCTTGGTGTTTGTTTAAAAAAAAAAATTTCAGTAACAGTTTCACGACACTTGTAAAACACACACAAAGAGGTCATATTATATTGTAGGTGCCGAAGATTAGAGGCGTTACAATCTATAAGGACGATAGCTGCTTGAAAGGAAAGAAGGAGCAATCAACAACACCAGATGAATGCTTTTTTTGTTTTAGTAAGAGTTTTATGGCACTTGCAACACAATAAGGTCATATAAGTGTCGAAGATAAGAGGTGTTACAAGAGAGTAACAAACACAAAAAAGAAGGAGGGGAGATGAATACAATAGATTGTTTGATAGGAAAGAAGAAGTCGTTTTGTTTGTTTGCTTGGGTTGTTTCTTTTTTTGGGTTTTTGTTCTTTTGTTTTTATTTTTAATTTCCGTAACAGTTTTACGACACTTGCAAAACACACACGCAAAGAGGTCATATACATATTTATATATTGTAGGTGCCGAAGATTAAAGCTGTTACAATTAGAGAATAACAAACACAAAATTAAAAGAAGGAGGAAAGATAAGGACGACAGATGTTTGACAGGAAAGAAGAAGCTAACTACACCAGAGCACCCGCCAACTACCCACTAGGTAACGAAGATTAGAGGAGTTACAACTAGAGAGAACCAAACAAAGAATGGAAGGAGGAAAGGAAAGATTTATAAATAATGACGGTAGCTGCTTGGAAGGAAAGAAGGAGCAATTAACAACACCAGATGAATGCTTTTTTTGTTTTAGTAAGTGTTTTACGGCACTTGCAACACAATAAGGTCATATAAGTGTCGAAGATTAGAGGTGTTGCAAGAGCTTAGAGAGTAACAAACACAAAACAGAAGGAGGAGAGATAAGGACGATAGATATTAGACGGGAAAAAAAGAAGCAAACCCCACCAGAGTTTTGTTTTGTTTTAGTAAGTGTTTTACGGCACTTGCAGCACAATAAGGTCATACAAGTGTAGAAGATTAGATGTGTTACAAGAGAACTGTAACAAACATAAAAAGAAGAAGGGGAGATAAGGACAATAGATGTTTGTTGACAGGAAAGAAGAAGCAAACCACACTAGAGCACCCGCTAACCACCCACACCAGATGAAAGCACCCACAAACCACCCACTTTTGGTGACGTCGGAGCGTTGGTGTTTGAGAAGCACAGATCGAAACTGTGATTTTAAAAAAAACTATTGTTACAAATTCATTTCTGAATGTGTGTGTGTGTGTGTGTGTGTGTGTGTGTGTGTGTGTGAGTGTGTGTGTGTGTGTGTGTATGTGT
>NW_004797386.1:1449193-1451000 GCF_000002075.1 Aplysia californica
AGAGAGAGAGAGAGAGAGAAAGTGTGTTTGTGTTAGTGCTACTGACTGAAGTTGTCTTTAGGCCATTCCCAAAGGGGGGAATATTATTTAAAAATATTAACATGTTCCTGTGCACATTAGAATTGTAAATGGGCTGATTTATCAAAGTCATACGGTACTCATACTGCGCCGGACAACATAGGGGGAACTGCTGCTTTTTCTTTCCTCAGCCTTTCTATCGTCATTTTCCTCTACTTCTTTTGTATGTTTGCCACTCTCTTGTGAACTCCTATTTCCGGGGTGTCTTGATAGTTGAAGCAGACTTTGTGCTGTTGAGGCTAGAGAGGTGAGCAGTGTAAGCCTGATTCCCCGTTTGGACTTTTCTGTTGACATCCACCCCTTGGCGCTTATGTGACCTTACGCAGTTGCGAGCGCCGTAAAACCTTAATAAAACAAAAACAAAACAAAACAAAAAATCAAAACGACTGTCTTGAGTCTTAGCTTAGCCGCGTGTATCTGCACTCGCAATAAAAAACATATATTGTCATGACACAGTGGAATCAGGAGCTCGTCAATTTTTGGACATGTGTAGTAATTGGTATCACCTGAACTAAAAGTTTGTTCATTTGCCTTCCTTTCACCGAAAAAAATACCCGTCTATCTTGAATAGAAATCGAAATATTTGCGTTTGAAGCAGATGAGGTTGCCTTGTTTAAGTGGTAAAATTAGCGAGAAAATGGTTGCCAAAGTTTGGTAACTTCAATAGCTGGAAAGTCCTTGAAAACTGAAAATACATATTTAATTTGTGCCTTTACTCAACGTTTTTCAGTAAAATTCAAGTGGAAATGTGTTTTTAGATAGACATAAAATATATTGAACCAAAAAACAAATATTCAATAAACATTGCAAAACCATTAGATTCTATTAGAAAAATGCCGGTTTCTTCAGTTTCAATATTTTGACGAGCGCCTGATTTCACCACGATGCCTCACATATCTAGCCGACACAATTCGTTGACTTCTTTCCATTTTTTTAAAGTCAGGTACTGCACTCTGCGACAAAACAGGTGGCCAAAAGCTGCTGTCGTACTGTCGGTAATTTGTGGGCAAAGGAAATAAAAGAAGCATGACTAATTGAATAAGTCTGCCGAGTTACATTGGTGCGACAGGACTTCAGACTACATGTATTTTCATTGTCGCCAACTCACAGACAAAGCAGTTGGTCGTTAAGAGTTTTGTGCGGTGAACGAGAAATAAAGTGGAAGTACATAGTCTTAAGTCTAAGTGTATACTCTTTTTTATTTGTTTGGGGTAAGTGTTTTACAGCGCTCGCAACTGCATAATATAAGGTAATATGAGCGCGCGAGACACATTAAATATTTTCAGTTGGTAGGAAATTTGGAATTTTGCGCTGGTGGTGGCGGCCGTAGCCTACTCTTTCGATTTTGGACCACCAAGATTTAACGTGCGCAACTTGCACACGAGACATCCGGGATATTTCGCCCTTGTCCAAGAAGATTATAAGTGTAGATCTTATTCCTACCATAAACTCAGGGGTGTGGCTGAAAGACGTATAGGCTTACTCTCTGGCTTTGCTTTTGTTGAAACAGAAATAAGGGTGATCTTGCCATGTTTTAATGACATAAACTGAAAGCAAGAATCAGTATAGGCCGCCTCGAACTGGCTGGTTCCATCTGGAGTAAAACGAGGGGGAAAAAGAAAAGGAATTCAGAATGTCACTGACTTAAAATAAGCCCCAGCAATAATAGCAACTGTGCTGAGACTGGGGCCTCGTCCCAATTACACCATATACCAGCCTGCACCCCCCC
>NW_004797386.1:1451502-1456767 GCF_000002075.1 Aplysia californica
GAGAGAGAGAGAGAGAGAGAGAGAGAGAGAGAGAGAAAGAGAGACATACAGACAGACAAACAGACACACACACACACACACACACATTATACTACGTTCTTTACCTCAATGTCACATCAATGCTCTATCCAGTACGGCAGCGAGTCAGGAATGTCCCTTCAGTTGACACAACATTAGTACAAAATCCTTAAGTCAAACTACATTCATGCCACGACATTGAAACGTCAGCATTAGGCCTAGAACAGTAGCAAGCAACAACTGGGCCCTAGACGCCTCGCAAATCCCAAACTTGACAGCTTGATCTAAAGAGGAACTGAAAAAGGACACTTTTTCAATGTGCACACACACACAGACTTACACGCATAATATCGAGTAAACACGCATGCATAATGAAGCTAGATCTAGGTCAGTGAAAGACAGGATCAATTCAAGTAACGCTTAAAAACCTCTGCCAATATTATGACATGAAGTAGGCCTGAGTAGTCAAGGCCCGTGAAGACAAAAAAGAATACACGAACCGTGACGGACATCTCAGCCAATGGGAGGGATGCCTGTTTTCGTCGGATACCAAAGACCTTTCGCTAACTTTCCGCTAGGAGCGGAGTGCGGCACATTCACAGAATTATGTGGGCACATTAAACTTTGACGCCATCAGGCCAAGCATGAACTGCCTCCACAGCACAACGACCAGCCAAACAATAATGATGATAGATATTATTGGACTGTAGAGAAGATCTGTGCGATTGAATAAATGAATGAACTATTAGAAACAAAATAACCAGGGTGGATATACAATTTAAGTGTGTATGTGTATCATTATGGTAGTGTGATATGTGTTTCAGTTTTAGTAAGAGTTTTACGACACTTGCAGCACAATAAGGTCATATAAGTGCCAAAGATTAGAGGTGTTACAAGAGAGTAACAAACACAAAAAAAAAGAAGAAGGGGAGATAAAGACGATAGATGTTTGATAGGAAAGAAGAAGCAAACCACACCAGAGCACCCGCCAACCACCCACTAATATATTATGTAACATATGCATAATATGTCATGTAGGCCTATGTGTGTATGCGTATCATTTTGTGGTCGTGTGATATGTGTATCATTATGGTATTGTGATGTGTATCATTATGGTCGTGTGATACGGGTATAATTGGTCGCTTTTAAGCACATGGGGGCTATCCTGAAAAATGCTGTTTTGAGAAAATCGAAGGTAAAGGTCTTGCCTCTTGTTCAATTTCTTTAAAAAGACAAGGAGAGATTTCTCTATAACCAAACAAACATACCCACCAATGAAACCAAACTTCTCCCATAGGTAGGACAATGTCCACTTTTGGTGTATGTCAAGATTTCTGGAAACCCCCGAAACCTGGGTTAGCCCGCTTGTCCTTAAAAGCGACCAATTTCACTGATGTGTCAGCACAACGGCACCGGTAGAGTGTACTATCTTTGGTTGGGGTGCGCCACTGGTAAGATCTCTGCCTTATTTCCTTTCCTTTCCCTCTGCTATCTCGCTCTTTACGTGCTATCTGAAGCTATCGTCACTATAGTACTTGGGTCAAGTCTCTGTGTCTTCCTCGCCCAAACGCAGTGCTTTCAACACTAGAGGGCTATTCAAGGAAGGGAGAGAGAGAGAGAGAGAGAGAGAGAGAGAGAGAGAGAGAGAGAGAGAGAGAGAGAGAGAGGGGGTGATGAGGGAGTGTGTGTGTGTGTGTGTGTGTGTGTGTGTGTGTGTGTGTGTGTGCCATTTGCAGACATGCCGTTTAAAAGGCGGAGATCTGGTTGTTAAAAAAATAAAGAACATTCTTTAATAAAAATCTTTTTGGGTTTTTTCCATGGGCTTTTGCGAAATGATTTGTCGCCCATGTAAAACGTGCAACCTTTCTAAATAGCATGCCCTATGTAGCCTAGCTGCTCGGGGAAAAAACCTGGGGGAAATTTCTGTTGGTTGGATCCCAAATCTGATACTCTCCCTTTGTCTTGGTCTTTTTAGTTTTGTTTTAATACGAGTTTTACGGCACTTGCAACACAATAAGGTCATATAAGTGCCGAAGAATAGAATAACAACATACACAAAAAGAAGTAGGAGAGATTTAAAGGACGATAGATGTTTGATAAGAAAGAAGGAGCAAACCATACCAGAGCACCCGCCAACCACCCACCGTTGGTTGACCAAAATCTGATACACAAATACACACACATGCGCTCACATATACTCTCATATACATGTATGCACGCACACATGCGCACACAGTCACGCTTGCACACACACACACACACATACACGCATGCACACATACACACACTCACACGCATACACACACACACGCGCACACATACACACACACACACACACACACACACACACACACACACACACACACATCTTATTATAATGGAGCTAGCCCGTTTGTAAGGTCAGTATACACTTTTCACAGGTGCCCATAAAATCTACAAATGTATGATTCAGATAAGAATTGTCCCAAAGGATTACGCGGGCATATTTTCAAAGTTCGGAAACCACCTTTTGATTTTTCAGGTTTGATTTTGGTGGGTTTTTCCTGTAAATTGAAGCTCTCATATGCTTTCACTCTGCCTTTAGCCAGTTCATATTTTACAGGGGGCTACTTCCGTATCATATTGGGCTTCTTCGTGCGTGGGAGTAGTTCGCAAGAACAGGAGTGCGTTTTGACGGTGAAGGTTCGTGGTTCGGAGGTTCGTGTAGACAACTCTTTCAATGTTCCGTACAACCCAACACTGTCTCTTATCAAGCGCACATAAATGTTGAAATTGTCCACTCTGTTCAGGCTGAGAAATATCTTTACAAGCACATCACAAAGGCCAAGATCGCATCCTGATGGAGGTTCGAACAGACGTTGAAAATGATGAAATCTCAAGATATGTCAATGCTCGATACATCTCTGCGAGTGAGGCGTTTTGGAGACTGTATGGATTTGAAATCCACAATAAATACCCACCAGTGGAAAAGTTGCCCTGCCACCTTCCAAATCAACAAACAATTTTGTTCCAGCCTGAAGATATTCAGGAAGTTATTGGTCAAGGACCCCCAGCAACAAAATTTACTGCTTTTTTTCAATGAGAATACAGAAGATCCAACAGCAAGAAACATCATCTATGCAGATTTTCCTCACTAGTTCACTTGGAATAACAAAGACCACAAGTGGTACAGAAGAAAACGAGGTGTGAGAAACCCAGATAATCCAGAGGAATGTAGAACTGACTGCATTGGGCGCATCCTAACTGTATCGCTCAGTCCACACCAGGGAGAGCTCTACTACTTGCGACTTTTACTACACCACAAGCCCGGGGCAATCAGTTTTGAAGATCTAAAAACAGTAAAAGGATCAAGTCGCACACCTTATCAAGACACATGCAACCAACTTGGACTGCTCGATGGTGACATTGAGAAGGACGCAACAACGCAAGAAGCATCTCCCATAAAATTTGGACCCCAGTTACGTCTTGCCTTTACAACCATTCTCATCTATTGTCGCCCAGCTGATCCTCTCTCATTTTGGCACAAGCACAAATTGGAACAGTGCCAGGACATCATGATGAGAGACAAGGTCACAGAGTTGAATCAGCAGAATGAGAACCAAGTGTTGCTACAACTTCAGCACATTCTTGATAATGATGGGTTGGATCTGCATAAAGACTTTCAGCTGCCACCTGCAGAACACAGTCACATTGAGGGAGAACAACCAAGAATTGTCCACGAGGTGTTAAATTTTGACACAAACAACCTGCGAGAGAAGGTGAGTCAAGAGTACACAAAGCTTAATGAAGAACAAAAAGTCGTGTATGATGCTGTGATAGAGTCAGTTGTACAGAAGCAAGGCAAGGGACTGGGAAAACCCACTCTATAAACCTGATTCTTGCGGTTGTCCGTTCCTTTAAGAAGATTACCTTAGCTACAGCTCTGCCAGGCATTGCAGCAACTCTACTCTCAAATGGCAGAACATTACACAGCAGATGCAAAATACCTCTGTGTGTGAACGAACAGTCCATGTGCAGTGTGAGTCCCCGAGATGCCAGTGGCACTTTATTTCGCCTAACTGAGCTGCTCATCAATGGACCACAAGTATCGATGGACCACAAACACATCTTTGAAGCCATAGACCGAACACTTCAAGACATATTATGTGGGAATAACTCTCTGTTCGGTGGGCTAACTGTGCTGATGTCGGGTGACTGGCACCAAAATACTACCAGTAGTTCGCCATGGCTCAAGATCACAGATAGTCAATGCAACGCTGAAATCATCATATCTGTGGGAGCATGTTAATGTGCTCAGACTGACAAGAAACATGAGGGTTTTGCTTACAGGTGAGACTGCTGATTTTTCCAACTATCTACTGAACATTGGTGATGGCAAACTCAACGTATGCAAGCAAATCGGGGAGTTTGCGATCAAACTGCCAGATGACATCACAGTGAACAGCAAACGAGAGTTGATACATTTTGTCTTTGGTAACTTGCAGTCTGACACAAATCCTGACTGGCTGGCTTCCCACTGCATCATCTGTCCCACCAACACATAAGTAGACAGAATCAACAACCTGATCATGCAGTCCTTTCCCGGAGAAGAAAAAGTCTACAGGAGCAGTGATTCGGTGGAAAAAATGAACACCAATACCCCATCGAATTTATCAATTCTCTATGTCCGTCAGGTATGCCACCCCACAAACTGACAAAGCGGAAAGACAGCATTGTCATGTTCCTGAGAAATCGGGATCCCACAAACGGCCACTGCAACGGGACTCGATATATATGTGGTTCAAAACCTTCATCAAGTAAGTGATGTTGTCGTTGCTTGCGGTCCATAAGCCGGAAAGAGACTTTTCATCTCAAGGATACCCCTCAAGCCTTCAGATAACATATTTCCCTTCCATATGCGACGGAAACAATTTCCGGTTAGACCTGCCTTTGCAATGACTGCCAACAAAGCTCAGGGACAGACGTTGAGAAGGATAGGGGTTTCTTTACATGGCGATTGTTTTTCCCCATGGACAATTATATGTCGCGATGAGTCGTGTTGGGTCCAGGGACTCTATTAGGTGGCATGCAAACAGACCTGCTGCCCAGGACGGAGTTCCAGATGGCGCATATACCAGCAATGTTGTCTACACAGAGGTCCTACGGCAATGAATCATGTACCGATACAAACCTTTTATCGTGGGCTTTCCTATCACTATATCACCGTTCGTAGAACGGGTCTGTGTCTAGTATTAATATATATATATA
>NW_004797386.1:1458181-1461624 GCF_000002075.1 Aplysia californica
ACACACACACACACACACACACACACACACACACATTTTCAAACTTACCTTTTACGAACTTTGCATTGGCTTCCTGTTATGTTGACAAAAGGATGGTGTAGGCCCTACAAGTTGGCCACCCTATGTCACGAATGTTTGAATGATAAAGCACCATCATATTTATCAAATCTGTTAAGACTGTACATTCCAACTCTCAGTTTAAGATCATCAGCTGACAAAAAGACATTTATTTTACCATCTATGAAACTTAAACCAATGGGTGAAAGGGCATTTGAATATATCAAGGCCCCAAGATCTGGAATGCTTTGCCAAGTACTTTAAGAGAGATCAAATCTTTTGATTCATTCAAATGCCAGCTGAAGTCGTTTCTGTTTTTAAATTACAGTAATAAGTAATAAGATGAACATTTGGAGTGATTTTCTTTAGTCAGAAAACAACGTTCTATATTACTGTTGCATGTTGTATAGTATTGTAAAGCGCTCAGAGCCTGTGTACTTTGATCGGGGTTGAGCGCTATATATGTAAATGTCATTATTATTATTATTATTATTATTACCTAGCATCATCATCATCAAGTGTCAGATCTGCAACAAACATCAGCAATCATAGGAGTAGTTCGTCATTCACTTCTTTGCATAGACTTAGACACAGTAAAAAAAAAAAAATGTTACTCAAGTAAGTTGCTCTGGGTCTACTCCTCCTTCATTTGTATTCAAATTTGTTAGTGAGAGAAATATAATTTATATGTTCAACGCCTTTATTTGGATTCAAGTACCCCAGCGTAATCTTGACTTTAACCCTTTGAGCCCTAGCCACAGGTAGGCCTACAGCATTGGCACATAAACCTGTCCACATGCCCCGCCACCAGTACACTAGCAAGCGAGACCCTGTCCCCAACCCGGCCCGTTTTTTGTTTTTTTAATAGTAGAGGGTTTTATGGCACTCGCAACTGCATAAGGTCATATGAGCGCCAAGGGGTGGGTGTCAACAGAGAAGTCTTTACAGGGAATCAGACTTACTCTGCTCACCTCTCTAGCTTCAACAGCACAAGGTCTGCTTTGACTACCAAGGCACCCCGGAAATAGTAGATCACAAGAGAGTGACAAACATACAAAAGAAGTAGAGGAAATGACGATAGTAAGGATCAGGAAAGAAAAAGCAGCAGTTCCCTGTTGTAGATCAGGCACAGTTATAAGCGTGACATGAGTCAGCCCATTTACAATTCTACTATGCTTGAACGAGAAATGTCCCCCCTTCGGGAATGGCGTAAAGACACTTCAGTCAGTGGCACTGGCCCGGGGGTCCACCCGGCCCGTCTGTGACAAAACGTGCACAGAAAACAGTGTTTAGGCCTACTGCATGCACACAAGATGTTGCTGATTATTTTGAAGATCTTTCTGAATCAGATGCTGGCAAATAGGAGGACTACTCTGAATGGTATATGGAATGTGATTCTGAGGATGATATGAATCATGTGGGAAATTATTATATAAATAGCTATAGACGTGAACCACTCAGGAGCTCAGACAGAGGGGAACAGTAGTCTCAGGAGGTCAGGGCTGAAATAAAGGGTAAATAGAGGAGGAGTTGGGCTGAACGCAGAGTTAGGGTACAATACCGAAAAAAGTAGAAGACCATACCAGCTGACAAAACAGGAAAAGGGGGAGAGGAGGAGAAGGGAGAAAAAGAGAAGGCAAAAGAGCGAGATAATAATGTAGAGATGTCTGGATGAGTCAAATCACACTTGATGAAAGAAAGAGGAAACCTGCAGGCAATATTAGAAATATTTATTTCCTTAAATATATTCATATATATATATATAATAAATAAAATTAGATGATTGCACACTAGTCACATACATGCAACTGCAGTTTTCTTGCAGTGTAATATTTCCCTTTAAATCATACAAATAAGACATCTACTCTGAAGGACATGACAAACTTTGATTTAAAAAAACATAAGAAGATAAAAAATACCCTGTCATTTGTACCATACATTGAATACAGTTTGCACAATGACAAACGAAAATTTTGAAAGATCACACCAGCTGATAAAACAGGAGAAATACAAGTTTCCTCAATTGAAATGATGAGCTCATTCCAAACAGCCAAGAAAGAGACCATGACTCATTAGAAATTGTGAAAAGTATGGTCAGGTTGATAAGTATACACATAGTCTATCTGATTATGTTACAGGTGTATATTATATCATTACATGTATGGCTTAAACTTAAACTTAAAGTGTGAAAAATATGGTAGGTTGAAAAGTATACACATAGACTATTTGATTCTGTTACATACATGTATATTATCATTACATGTATTGCTTAAATTTAAACTAAGGTGGAAAGAAAAAGCATAAAGTTCAAGATGACTTTCATGACACCCATGCACATCACAGATGAATCATAGATTAGATAAAAATACCTGTCCCCGTGGTTTTATGCGCCCCGCTATAATTTAGCCAAATTCAATCATTTTTTGCATAATTTCTTATTATTTTCCTTTATCATTATTTGTTAAATTAACAGAACCGAATAATTTGACATTTTTGTGCTGTTTGCATAATTTCCTCATTTTTCTTGCATAAAACGACGGGGACAGAAATACAAGTTTCCTCAATTGAAATGATGGGCTCATTCCAAACAGCCAAGAAAGAGACCATGACTCCACGTACGTATAGATTAAAATTTAAAAAACCAAACAAATAATGATTTTAAAGAATAATTTTAAAATAATGAATAATATGAATTATACACAGACACACAGAAAAATCCACTGTTACAATCTTAGCATTCTATTCATCTAAAAACACACAAAATGCCATAAAAACTCCTAAGGTAGGTAAATTCAACAACATTATGAAACATTTTTAAAAAAAAGGAGGAACATATTTTTAAAACATAGGCCGGTGTTGTGTCCAGCCCCTGAGAAAAAGTTAATTTAAGAAAAAAATCTTCTTTAAGACAGGTAGAATTTGGAAACATCCTGATGTAAGTGATCCAGCAGAAAGACATGATTAATTTGCTTAATTTAATATAATTTGACAATGAAATTTTAAGCCCGTTCATCTTGAAACTTCTACTTCAAAGGCTGAAGGGGCTGGAGTACACATCACATTCTTTCACTCCTTCAAGGCACATTGGAGAACAAGGTAGAGGTTTTACGGTGCTCCCAACTGCATAAGGTCATATGAGCACCAGTAAATTAGAGGTGTTACAAGGGAGTAACAAACATAAAAAAAGAGGGGAGATAAAGACGATAAATGTTTGATAGGAAAGAAGGAGCAAACCACACAATAGCACCTGCCAACCACCCACATGTGCAAAAAGAGCATCCTATCACATTACCCATGAACCTCACACTTTCTGACCGTGTGGTTCTGAAGCTCTTTCACAACCCTTCCAGTCCAGTCTGCTGGGTTTTTTGGGTTTTTTTTCGGGG
>NW_004797386.1:1461724-1463349 GCF_000002075.1 Aplysia californica
GAAGTCCTTACAGGGAATCAGACTTACTCTGCTCACCTCTCTAGCTTCAACAGCACAAAGTCTGCTTCGACTATCAAGGCACCCCGGAAATAGAGGGTCACAAGAGTGTGACAAACATACAAAAGAAGTAGAGGAAAATGACGATAGTAAAGATGAGGAAAGAAAAAGCAGCAGTTCCCCCTATGTTGACGCGGCACAGTATGAGCATTGGGGGTGAGCTAAAAAATACTGGAGATGGAGCTAGAAAATATTACGGATAAAATGAACAATAACAGCAATGAGCTGAATAATATGATGGACAAGCTAGAACATGCTGGGGAGGAACTAACAAATATTGTGGGTGAGATGAAAAATACTAGGAATGAGCTAGAAAATACTGGGGAGGAGCTAAAAAATATTGTGGATAAGATAAATAACATTGGAGATGAGATAGAAAAGTCTGGGGAATATTGGGGATAAGTTAAAAAAATATTGGGGATGTGATAAAAAATATTAGGGATGAGCTAGAAAGTGTTGGGAATGAACTGGAAAATTTTAGAGATTGATCTAGAAATGCTTGGGATGAGCTACAAAATAGTGGGGATGAGCTAGAAAGTATTAGGGTTAAGCTAGAAAATATTGGATATTAGCTAGAAAAAATATGGAATATTTGGGATAAGCAAGAAAATATTGGGAATGGGCAAGAAAATACTGGCAAAGTTTAGGGATCACCTAGGAAATACTGGCAAAGTTTAGGGATGGGCTAGGAAATACTGGCAAAGTTTAGGGATCACCTAGGAAATACTGGCAAAGTTTAGGGATGGGCTAGGAAATACTGGGGATGAGCTAAAATATAATGGGTATAAGCTAGGAAATATTTAGGATCAGCAGGAAAAAATGTGGAATGGAGCTAGAAAATACTTGTGATGAACCAGAAACTACTGGGGACGAGATAGAAAGAATTGGGGATGAGCTATAAAATATTGGGGATTAGCTAGGAAATACTGGGGATAAGCAAGAAAATATAAGGGATACGCTAGAAAATATTAGTGATGAGCTAGAAAATATTAGTGATGAGCTAGAAAATGCTGGGGAATATTTGGGAAAAGCCAGATAATGTTGGGTGATGGGCTAGAAAAGACTGGCAAATATTGGGGATCAGCTAGAGATTACCGAGAATGATTTAGAAAATAATGAGGCATACTGGGGATGAGCTAGAAAGTCCTGGGGTTTAAGCTAGAAAATGTAATGGATAAGATAGAAAATATTAGGGCAGAGCTAGAAAATACAGGGGAACATTTGTGATAATCCAGAAAATTTTAGGGATCAGCTAGAAAATACTGAAAATGATTTAGAAAATGCTGAGGCATACTGAGGATGGAGCTAGAACACACTGGGGATGAGCTAGAAAATACTTTGGGCGAGCTAGAGGGTATTGGGAATGACCTAAAAATATTAGAGATGAGCTAGATAACATTAGAGATGAGCTAGAAAATACTGGGGAATATTTTTGATAAGCCGGAATTATTGGGGATGGGCTAGAAAATACTGGCAAATTTTGAGGATCAGCTAGAAAATACTGGCAAATTTTGAGGATCAGCTAGAAAATACTGGCAAATTTTGAGGATCAGCTAGAAAATACTGGC
>NW_004797386.1:1463449-1469830 GCF_000002075.1 Aplysia californica
GGGGGGGTTAGTAGAGGTTTTACGGTGCTTGCAACTGCATAAGGTTATATGAGCGCCAAGGGGTGGATGTCAACAGAGAAGTCCGTACAGGGAATCAGACTTACTCTGCTCACCTCTCTAGCTTCAACAGCACAAAGTCTGTTTCGACTTTCAAGGCATCCCGGAAATAGCGGGTCACAAGAGTTTGATAAACATACAAAAGAAGTAGAGGAAAATGACGATAGTAAGGATAAGGGAATAAAAAGCAGCAGTTCCCTGTTGTAGTTGAGGCACAGTTATGAGCATGACATAGTTAGATCAGCCCATTTACTATTCTACTGTGCATTAGAACGAAAAATATCCCCCCTTTTGGAATGACCACAAAGCCTGCTCAGTGCTCTGCTGTAAAATGAGACTTACCCAATCATATTCTACAAGACAAAATGTTCACAGTCGCAAAAGGAAACACTTCTAAAAACAGCAACAACTGACTTTTCAAATCTAACTGTTGGATCGTATCAGTTCAGTACCCGTGTACCATCAATATGCACATGGACTAATAATAATAATAATAATAATAATAATAATCATTATCATTATTATCATCATAATCATAATCATTATTTATAGCACCAATTGCCTTGAATGAAGGCCCGAAGTGCTGTACAATGCAAAATTATAAAATTCAAAACAACAGACAAATCAAAACACAGAAAATGTATGGGGCATCGTAAGACCCTTTAACAAAGCACAAGCGCGCGCACACACACACAAAGACATGGCCTTAACTGGAGATGGCTACAACAACTGGTTCGTAGTTACTTGTTCAGATCATGTTAGTCCTACATTCCTCAGCTCTGTCGAGTCACGAGGTGGGCACCCTCTGTCCCGCTCCCTAGTGGAGTCATTTTTTCAGTGTCACCGAAGGTTCCGAAAGTTTGCACGAAGTCTCATACTATGGTGGTATCAGTATTAGTAAAGTAAGTAAAAGTCAGTATTAAAAGCTAAGCTACTGGGTTGAGACTTGTTCTACAGTAATTGTAGGTCGATGGAGCTAACAAATCATACCAGTTTAGTTTTGCTCTATCAGTTCACGTTTTGTTCTCTATGGCTTAACCACTGTATTTGATAAATGTAACTGAAGGAGCCCTAATGACAACAAATTCCAACCTGTTCTAAGCTGTGCATTTGTACATTATACAACTCACACACACACACACACACACACACACACACACACACACACACACACACACACACACACACACACACACACACACACACGCACGCATAAAACTCACAGACTTGCACACATTCTCACACAAACAAGCAAAAATTAATTTACTAGCAGAGGATTGCATTGAATAAATAATATGTCCTAAAACTCTTCTTTCAACTCTCTCTCTCTCTGACTACACAAAATGCATTCCTTTCGGCAGGAGAAGACCCCAATCTAAGGGGCATTTGCACTTCAATATATGAGAGGCAGCATGGTGAAGTCAGGCGCTCATCAAAATAATCAAAGTGGAGAAAGTGACATTTTCCCACGGTTTGTCAATTTTTATCGATTTTTTTGTTTTCTGGTTTAACATCTTTCATGCCTAATTAAGAACGTATTTCTGCGTGAACTTTACTGAAAAACGTTGGTAAAAGGCACAAAAAAGTGTAAATTTTCCGTTTCTACAGACTCTCTACCTAAGTAAATTACTCATCTTTGGCTGCCATTTTCTCACTAATTTTACCTCTGAAACTAGGTGGCCCCCACCTCCATCAATTACAAAAATATTTCGACTTCTATTCGAAATAGACGAAGATTTTTTTCAGCAAAAGGAAGGCAAATGAACAGGTTTTAAGATGATTCCAATAACTCCATAGAGCCAAAAACTGACGAGCGCCTGAATCCACTGCGTTGTGACACATTTGATGCAACCTACAGAAATCAACCTCTTCGTAAGGTGAAAAGAAGACAGCAGGATGAGGCACTAATTTCTTTCCAATACAGAGTTTTAAGTAACTTGATTTTGAATGAGAAAGAAGGTTGGGAGATGCCGAGGGGGTGGGGATGGAGACACCACTGAACACAAGAGCAATGTCTTCCGTAGGTATCCAAGAATCAGATATCTGTTTTACACTCAGACCACGTAGATGTGTCTGCGTACACATAGGAGGTAGGATATGTAGTAGTCGACCTACTCTCACCTTCGTTCGGAAGAAACGTTGGGAAAACTTTTGGAACCCTGGTGTTCCTAGTCTTGGACCCATCAGAGTGTTTTTTCATGTGCCGCCTCAAGCCGCTGGGGAAGATGTAGGAGCTGCCGCAGATTTTACAGACGTGAGGCCGCTGCCCCGTGTGAATGACGCGGTGCTGCGCCAGCCCTGCATGGTACGGAAATCCCTTGCCACATTCCTTGCAGGTGTACGCCTTCTCTCGGGTGTGCACCGGCATGTGTTTGGTCAGGTCGGCGGCCGATCTGGTTCGCTTCCCGCACACTTTACACACGTACGGCAACTCTCCGCTGTGAGTTCGTTTGTGAATCTGAAGAGTGCCTGAATGTGCAAAGGACACGCCGCAAACTTCACAAGTGAATGGCTTTTCGCCAGTGTGCGTTCGCAAGTGATTTTTCAGAAAGCATTTTTGTAAGAAAGTCCTCTGGCAATACAGACACTTGTACGGCTTTGTGAAGTTCGGATCATGTCTACGCTTATGAACGTTTAACCCATATTGATCGACAAAGGACTTCCCACATACCTCACACTGGTAATCTCGCCTGCTGAAGTGTCTCTTCACGTGTCTGTTGAGAGCAGCCTTCCACCGAAAAGTTTTGGGACAGTGCTGACAGGCAAGCTCTTTCACAGCCGAGTGGACCAGCACATGCACCTTTAGGTCTTCTGGATCGGGAAAATGCCTGCCACAATTCTGACACAAGCTGTCTCTCAAATCATAATGTTCTTCTAATATGTGGCGTTGAAGTTTCTTTGGAAAGCAAAACTCACGACCACACAGCTCGCAGCAAAACCTCTCCTTTTTGTTACCGATACTTCCCTCCCTCGTTTTCTCTTCTGGTTTTGATTCATTTTTGTCACTGGTCTCTGAACAAAGAAAGGAGCTCACTTCAGCCTGTGAGACTTCATCCACAGCAGGTAAGGTCAACGGAGAACTGAAAGAAATTGCTTTGCTCTTTTTCTTGTGCCGTGGCTTTTTAAGTTCTTCACATTTAGGGGACTTTGTACCATGTTCTCCAAAGTATTTCACATCATCATCCTTAAGCTTTTCTCTGTTTGATCTCAGAACCTTCTTACAAGTTTTCACTCTTTCAGGTCTCGTTTTTGTTTTCTTCGTCGCACAATCTTCGACACATGTATCAGACTTGCCAACAACGCTTGGAACAGCGGGGTGTTTTTCCTGATTTACGTCACCACCAGAAATACAGTTCTGAGATGCTACATTGGATGTGTTGATGTCACATCCATTCGGATCAGAATACGTAAGGCTACCTCCATCTACTTCTGCTACAGTTTCGGACCGGATAGACCTCACATTTAAGCAGAGAGTCTCCTTGGCTTCCACTACATCAATCTTGTAGTCTTGAAAAAAGTTCTCAATTATTGTATCACTGATATCTATCTTTTGACTTTTCAAAACGCTTCTCACCGCAAATTCCTTCATCGATCCAAACTGACAATACTCGACACGAGACATTAATCGACTGAAAAATTCTCCTACCGTCTCAAATTCTTGTTGCAAGACAGTGAAAAATCGGAATCTCTCTAGTAACAGCAACAAGTGTGGTAGGCAAACCTTCTCTATCAGTTTGAGTATTTCGGCAAGAGCGAGAACATCTATCCCAAATGTCTTCACCGACGTCAAAAAGTCTTGAGAGTGTTGCCCAGCGATGTAAAAGAGCAGAGAGGAGCTGGAGCTGTAAGGAGCACCAGACAGCGGAGGAGGGGAGGCTGAGCTCAGGTGCGTTGTGAACCTCTCTAACAACAGCTTCCATTCCTTCAATATGAAGGAGTCTTCAGCCATTGTTGGAGGCATGGGCAAGGAGAATTCCATTTTGATTGAATGGTTGATTCAAGACTTTTGCCTCTGATAGAGAACGTCAGATCATCAATTCATCTTTTAATACAATAGAGTTATTTCTTTCCCACTGCCAATATGAGTTCACTCGGTATCAACTTTTCAAACATACTTCAAGGCAGCTGAAATGAGAGACACAGAAAATAGCAAACTGTTAAAGTCATTCAAACAAAAATTGGCGACAACATTATTGCTGGAGCTACTGCAAAAGGAACCTTTTTCATGAACACATACATCATCAGTCAACAGCTAAGTCTCAGTAAAAGACCCAGAAGACTCTTATACTTTTATACTATCATATTTTGTGTAGACTCTGAGTTTCGTCTTCTATTATGGTCGCATTCCAAAGTCTGAAAATAGTGAAAACGTTTTCAGATTCTCAAGAGAGCCAAAACAACTTAGACTGACTCTTTTCTTTCAATTAATTTCCCAGTCTTTCTCCCTTAACTTGGCAAGAACAACAAGCAGGCAGGGCTCATCAACTCTTAGACTGATATTTTTATAATGTTAGGGTACAAGGGATGTTTACTGTCCAAAAATTTGGATTTAATTTTTTTTAGTGCAAGCTATAATGTATATTGTTTTTAGTTTTAGTAGAGGTTTTACGGCGCTCGCAACTGTATAAGGTCATATGAGCGCCAGAAAACTAGAGGCGTTACAAAAGAGTAACAAACATATAAAAGAACGGGAGATAAGGACGATAGAAGAAGTTTGATAGGAAAGAAGAAGCAAACCACATCAAAGCACCCGCCAACTGTCACGATATATTCCATACTTATACTCGAATATAGTGAAGATGTTCGATACGAAAATAAACACTTCCCTTCCCTATGAAATCAATATGGCTGAATGTTTACTATCGTCTTGTGCTCATCTGATAGATCAAATATCAAGAATACATATATGCATCATTTATTATAACACCAACCATCCACTAAATCAAGATTGCCCTGTCGAGTCAAGCACTTCACAGAACAAACATGGGCCCATCTAACGTAACCATCTGGCACTCACTCATTCCTCATCAAAAGAATGCTTGAGAAGCGTGGTTCTTGGCGCAGCGACTGTCGTTGTTGCAGGTCCGAAATAAGTGAGCCTATCAGTGTCTGTAGTACTGTAGACTGTAGTGTAAGTGTTGCAGTTAGATGCTTCACAGTTGCATGAAGAAGATATGAGAGTTCTATTACTATTTTGGGGAGGAAGTTAAAGTGAAAACGTTTTTTGCCTCTCCTGAAAAATTTGCCTTGCTACCTGGGCAGGACCATTCGTCGTTTTCCCTTACGACGCTAAAACATGTGGTTAGCTGATTCTTACAAAGACAATGTCACGAGTACAAAAATGGCAATGGAAAAAATGGGAAGAGCCATTTTGTACAAAGGTGATTGTCTAATAAATAAATCTACAGGTGGCCGTTACAGCAGTTTTTTGGACTGTGTCTGTAGGTAGGCCTACATGCAGATGTTGGTTTCTTTTTTGTTTTTGTATTTGAGTTTGGAAGTAGTTATTCTCACCATTTGTGAGAATAAATGTGGCCTTTGGGTTTTGTGGACTGTGGACTCGCTCACAATCAACAGCAACAGTAACAGACCACATTGACAGTTGGACAGTGACAGTGACATGACAGTGAGTGACTTCAGTGACAAACACTTTGAAACAGCAATGACAGTATTGACAGCATTCAACAATCACCTTGGCTTGTCAGCTCTATTTACCTCTGTGAAACAACGTAAAAGTAAATAAAGTTTACATCTGCATACCCGCGATCCTTTTGTGATTTGCTAGGGGTTTCAGTTGCACTTCTGAGGTTCTAATCATAGGCCGGCGGGTCAAGATCAAGGCCTAGCCCAGCCTAGCCCTATTTCGTGCTGACTTTACTGCTGACTGCTGATGTTGATGTTTGTGCACCACAAGCCACAAGATCTTACTGTGTCAGCCAGCAGGAAAGGTGGTGGTTCGTGGTGTTGGTTTGATTGATATTACTGCATGTCTATACACTCGACACCGTCGTTCCGTTTTAGGCGAATAACTTTAGCAGTGCATTTCACTACGGGTTTTAAAAAATTGCAACAAAGATGATTTTAGTGCACTTAGAATTCTGTGTTTTGGTGTCATTAGAACCAGAAAACCTTCCTCTCGGCATGAATCGGAAAGGAGAAAATTTGTTTTAAAATGCCATTTAATGGTATAGTATCGAAATAGTCATATTTAATGTTAATGTTAACATTGAAAATAAAGAGAAAGGGTGAGCCTTGTCGCAGAACTATACGCTGGATGGTTGGGGTTTGTGTATGTGTGTGTGTGTGTGTGTGTGTGTGTGTGTG
>NW_004797386.1:1469930-1471306 GCF_000002075.1 Aplysia californica
CAGCTAGAAAATACTGGCAAATTTTGAGGATCAGCTAGAAAATACTGGCAAATTTTGAGGATCAGCTAGAAAATACTGGCAAATTTTGAGGATCAGCTAGAAAATACTGAGGCATACTGGGGGTGGAGCTAGGAAATATAAGGGATAAGATAGAAAATATTAGGGTTGAGCTAGAAAATACTGGGGATGGGCTAGAAAATAATAGAGATAAACAAGGAAATATTTAGGATGAGCTACAAAAAAATTGGGGATGAGATATAAAAGTCTGGGGAATATTGGGGATGAGCTACAAACTATTGAGGAGTGGCTACAAAATATTGGGGATATGATTTTAAAAAATATTGTTGAAGAGCTAGAAAAATATTAAGGACCTAAAAATTAAAGATATTGGGAATAAATGTTTTGCGTGAGGTACAAAAGTCTTGGAAGTTTTGTGGAGGACCTAAACATTATTGGGGATGAGCCAGAAATTACTGGGGATGAGTTAAAAACTACTGGAGATGAGCTAGAAAATATTGAGGGACACGAGGGATGGAACTAGAAAATATTAGGGATAAGCTAGAAAATAGTGGGGAATGTTTAGGATTAGCTAGAAAATGCTGGGTATGAACCAGAAAATATAAGGGATGAACTAGAAAATATTAAGGAAAAGCTACAAAATACTGGGGAAATGCTAACAAATACGGGGGACAAGCTAACAAATACGGGGGACAAGCTAACAAATACGGGGGGTGAGCTTACAAAAGCCTGGGGATGAGCTCGGAAGTATTAGTGATGAACTAGGAAATACTAGGGATGAGTTAGAAAATATTACGGATAAACTAAAAAATAATAGGAATGAGCTAGAACACACTTGAGATGACCTAGAAAATACTGAGGATGAGCTAAAAAATATTAGGTGTGAGGTAGAAAATACGGGTGATGGAAAAAAAGATTGTGGATGGGATGGAAAAATTAGGGGAATATTTGGTATGGGCTAGAAAATATTGGGGATGTGATGAAAAATATCGGGGATAAGCAAGAAAATATTACGGGTTTAAAACATTGGGGATGAGCAAGAAAATATTAGGGGTTTAAAACATTGGGGATGAGCAAGAAAATATTACAGGTTTAAAACATTGGGGATGAGCAAGAACATATTAGGGGTTTAAAACATTGGGGATGAGCAAGAACATATTAGGGGTTTAAAACATTGGGGATGAGCAAGAAAATATTACGGGTTTAAAACATTGGGGATGAGCAAGAAAATATTACGGGTTTAAAACATTGGGAATGAGCAAGAAAATATTAGGGGTTTAAAACATTGGGGATGAGCAAGAAAATATTACAGGTTTAAAACATTGGGGATGAGCAAGAACATATTAGGGGTTTAAAAC
>NW_004797386.1:1471438-1474776 GCF_000002075.1 Aplysia californica
GGGGGGGGGAGATAAATTTTTTAAAATTCAAGATGAGCTAAAAAGTAATGGTATTGAGATTGAAAAGTTTTAGGAATATTTAAGGATGAGCTAGAAAATACTGGGGATTATCTAGAAAATACCAGGGTTGGGCTAGAAAATACTGGGGAATATTTGGGATAAGCCAAAAATATTGGGGATGGGCTAGAAACTACTGGCAAATTCTAGTGATCAGCTTGAAAATACTGAGAATGATTTAGAAAATACTGAAGAGTATTTGGCATGAACTAGAAAATAATGAGGACGAGTTAGAAAGTAATTGGGAGGAGCTATAAAATATTAGAGATTGATCAAGGAAATGCTTGGGATGAGCTACAAAAGAGTGGGGATGAGCTAGAAAGTATTAGGGTTAAGCTAGAAAATATTGGATATTAGCTAGAAAATGCTTGGGAATATTTGGAATAAGCAAGAAAATATTGGGAAGGGCTAGAAAATACTTGCAAAATTTACGGATGAGCTAGAAAATACTGGGAACGATCTAGAAAATATTGAGGAATACCGGAGGTGAGCTAGACTTGTTTTGGAGTTTAAAAATATGAGGGATAAGATAGAACATATTAGGGTTGAGCTAGAAAATACTGGGCTTGGAAATATTGTGGATGACCTAAAAATTATTCTTGGTGAGCCAGAAATTCCTGGGTGGGGGATTGGCTACAAAATACTGGGGATGAACCAAAACATACAAGGGATGAGTTAAAGCATATTAGGGATGAGGTAGAAAATAATAGAAAAAAAGCTAGAAAATAGTAGGGAATATTCGGGATGAGCTAGAAAAGCTAGAAAGTACCGAGGAAGCGCTAAGAATACTGGCGATGAGCTAGAAAATACTGGCGATGAGCTAGAAAATACTGGCGATGAGCTAGAAAACAAGGGGGAAGTACTAGTGAATATTAGGGATGAACTAAAATATACTGGAGATGAGCTGGCAATGAGCTAGAAAATATTAGGGATGAGTTCGAAAATATTTTGTATAAGTTAGAAAATACTATGGATGAGTTAAAAAATTCTAGGGATGAACTAGAAAATACTATGGATGGGTTAGAAAATATTATGGATGAGCTAAAAAAAAATACTGGGAATGAGCTAGAAAATATTACGGATGAGTTAGAAAATACTGGGGATGAGATAAAAAATATTGGGGATGAGATAGAAAAGTCTGGGGTATATTGAATTGGGGGATGAGTTGGAAACTATTTGGGAGGGGATGAAATAGAAAAAAAATGTTGGGATGACATACAAAAGTTTTTGGAAATATTGTGGATGAGCTAAAATTATTGGAGATGAGCTAGAAAATACTGGCTAATTTTGGTTATCAAACTAGAAAATACTGGGGAATACAGTGGATGAGCTAGAACATACTAGGGATAAGCTAGAAAATATTGGAGATGAGCTAGAAAATATTATCGGATCAGCTAGAAAATACTGGGGAGCACTGGGGGTGAAACTAGAAAATACTGGGAATGGAGTTAGAAAAAAGAGGGGAAGAGCTAGAAAATAATAGGAATGAGCTAGAAAATAGAGGGGAACATTCGGGATTAGCTAGAAAATACATGGGATGACCCAGAAAATATTAGGAAAGAGCTAGAAAACATTAGGGGTGAGTTAGAAAATAATAGAAATGATTCTAGAAAATAGTGGGGAATATTTTGGATGAGCTCTAAAATAATAGGGAAAATCTAGAAAATATTGGGGAAGTGCTAAAAAAACTGACAATGAGCTAGAAAATAGTGGGAGTGGGCTAGAAAATACTATGGATGAGATAGAAAATATTGGGGACGAGCTACAAAATATTAGGGAGGAGCTAAATAATACTGGGGATGGGCTACACAATATTTGGAATGAGATGAAAAACATTTGGAATGAGCTAGAAAATGTGTTGGATGAACTAGAAAGTATTAAGGATGAGCTAGAAAATGTTTTGGATGCGATTAAAAATATTGGGGGATGAGCTAGAAAATGTTAAGGACGAGATAGAAATGTCTGGGGACCATTGGAACTTTCAAAAACAGTTTAGATCAGCTAGAAAATATTGGGGATGACCTAGAAAATGGAGACTGTCAGCAGACAGACTCTGGGATGGATCCTGAAGGAGGAGAGGGGAAGGGGGAGGGGCAGAGATGGGCATGTTCCGACTGTAGTGGCCCCAACACTGAGGACAAGGTGTGACAAGGTGTGACAAGGTGTGACAAGGTGTGACAAGGTGTGACAAGGTGGAGAAAATACTGGAAGTGGAACAAGAAAGTACTGGGGGTAAGCTATAAAAATAGTACGGATATGCTATAAAACACTGGGGATGAGCTAGAAAAATAGTAAGGTTAAGCTATAAAATAGTGTGGATGAGCTAGAAAATACTGGGGATGAGCTAAACAATAGTAGGGACGAGCTAGAAAACACTGTGGGTGAATTAGAAAATACTGGACATGATCTACAAAATAATGGGGATGATCTAGAAAATATTAGGGTAGAGCTAGAAAATAGCTGGAATGAGCTAGAAAATAATGGTGATGATCTAGAAAATATTAGGGTAGAGCTAGAAAATAGCTGGAATGAGCTAGAAAATAATGGGGATGATCTAGAAACTGCTGGGGAAGAACAGGAAAATATCAGGGTTGAGCTAAAAAATACTGGGGACGAGCTAGAAAATATTAAAGTTGAGCTACAAAATGTTGGAGATGAGCTAGAAAATACTAGGGATTGATTGGGATAAGCCAGAAAATATTGGGGATTAGCTAGAAAATATGAGGTGGGTGGTTCGCGGGTGCTCTGGCATGGTTTGCTCCTTCTGTCCTATCAAACATCTATCGTCCTTATCTCCCCTTCTTCTTTTTTATGTTTATTACTCGCTTGTAACGTCTCTAATCTTCTGGCGCTCATATGACCTTATGCAGTTGCGAGTGCCGTAAAACCTCTACTAAAACTACAACTAAAGAAAATATGATGGAATTACTGGGGATGAGGTAGAAAGTATTAGTGTTGAGCAAGAAAATACTGGGGATGAGCTAGAAATTATAAGGGATAAGCTAGAAAATACTGAGGATAAGCTAGGAAATATTAAGGTTAAGGTAAAAAAATTTATGGCGATGGAGCTAGAAAATATTGGGGATTAGCTAGAAAATATTGGGGATTAGCTAGAAAATATTGGGGATTAGCTAGAAAATATTGAGGATTAGCTAGAAAATATTGGGGATTAGCTAGAAAATATTGGAGATTAGCTAGAAAATATTGGGGATTAGCTAGAAAATATTGAGGATTAGCTAGAAAATATTGGGGATTAGCTAGAAAATATTGGGGATTAGCTA
>NW_004797386.1:1474876-1489665 GCF_000002075.1 Aplysia californica
ATTGCTATCCTCTGATAGCTTCCGGGAAATGGTACAGTCATAGATGAAGATCTGCCTTGAGAATGTGGACCGTTGAGATGTAGGAAAGTTATTGCAGCAGACATCGTCTACGGACAGACGTCTCATAGGGCTCATCTACTGAATTCTGCACCCTGGTGACGTTTAAAGGGGTGTGAACGGTGTGTGTTTGACCTGAAGTGGTCGTTTGTGTCTGGGGATTTTTAGCTTTGATTCTCTACAGGTCCTAACTGATGGACCACTTCCACCCTTGACACCAAAGAAGGTCTTAAGGGCACTTTACCATTGTTACCGTTCCTGGTGCGAAACTTACCAAATGAGTTGGCGGTGAGGAAATGTTCCATACAAAAAGCTCTCTGCTCTTTACTAATCTCAACCATGAGCTCAGCAGGCAAAGGAAATTTGAGAAAAACTATCTGCCAACTTCTGTTGGCCTGTTAGATTACTGTAGTTTGCAATAAGGCGCAATCATTGGGATTTTTAGTGGTAGGCTTAATGCGAACTGGTGCGTCATGTTACAAAAATGGGGGCATAGCTGAACATGGGTTGTTTTGTTTGCGCGCTAAAATACTGTCGTTAAGCTAAAAAATATTGGGGATGAGTTAGACAATCGTGGGGATGAGCTAGAAAATACTGGGGATGAACTAAAGAATATAGCGGAGATGATCTAGAAAATAGTGGGGATGAGCTAGAAAATATTAGGGTGGGATAGAAAATCTTGGAGATGAGCAAGAAAATAATGAGGAACATTTGGGATAAACAAGAAAATACCGGAGATGGGCTAAAAAGATAATGGCAAATTTTGGGGATCAGCTAAAAAATACTGGAAATGATCCAGAAAATATTTAGGGATGAGTTAGAAAATACTGGGTATGAGCTAGAACATTTTCCAGATGAGCCAGAAAATATTGGGGATGAGATAGAACATTTTCCAGATGAGCCAGAAAATATTGGGGATGAGCTAGAACATTTTACAGATGAGCCAGAAAATATTTGGGGATGAGATAGAACATTTTACAGATGAGCCAGAAAATATTGGGGATGAGATAGAACATTTTACAGATGAGCTAAAATATAACTGGAGATGGGCTATAAAATATTGCTGATACGCTAGAAAATAATAGGAATGAGCTAGAACATACTGGGGATGAGGTAAAAATACTGACTAGAAAATATTACAGATAAGCTTGAAAATACTGGGGATGGGCTACAAAATACTGAGAATGAGCTAGAAAAATTACTGATGAGCTAGAAAATACTAGGGATGGACATAGAAAATATTGGGGATCAGCTACTAAATAGTGGGGAATATTTGGGATTAGCTAGAAAATACTGGGAAAACAACACTAGGGATAATCTAGAAAAAAAGGGAGGGGTTGAAAATATTACGGATAAGCTTGAAAATAGTGCGGATGAGCTATAAAATAAAGGGGATTAAGTAAAAAATATTAGGAATGAGCTAGAAAATGATAGGGATGAGCTAGAAAATATTAGGGATTACCTAGAAAATACTGAGGATGAGCTAGAAAATATTGTGGTTGAGATAAAAATGTCTTTGGAATACTGGGGATGAGCTAGAAAATGTTGGGAATGAACTAGAAAATATTAAGATTGAGTGAGAAAATGATAGGGATGAGCTAGAAAATAATGGAAATAAGCTAGAAAATAGTCGATAATATTTGGAATGAGATAGAAAATATTAGGAATCAGCTAGAAAATACTGTGGACGTGCTAAAAAATACTGAAGATGAGCTAGAAAATACTGGGGAAGTGATATAAAACAGTGGGGATCAGCTAGAAAATAGTGGGGATGATCTAAAAAATAGTTGGGATGAATTAGAAAATAGTGGGGATGATCTAAAAAATAGTTGGGATGATCTAGAAAATAGTGGGGATGATAAAAAAAATAGTTGGGATCAATTAGAAAATAGTGGGGATGATCAAAAAAATAGTTGGGATCAATTAGAAAATAGTGGGGATGATCTACAAAATAGTTGGGATGAATTAGAAAATAGTGGGGATGATCTAAAAAATAGTTGGGATGAATTAAAAATAGTGGGGATGATCTAAAAAATAGTTGGGATGAATTGAAAAATAGTGGGGATGATCTAAAAAATAGTTGGGGCGAATTAGAAAATAGTGAAGATGATCTAAAAAATAGTTGGGATGAATTAGAAAATAGTGGGGATGATCTAAAAATAGTTGGGATGAATTAGAAAATAGTGGGGATGATATAAAAAATAGTTGGGATGAATCAGAAAATAGTGGGGATGAGCAAGAATATAGTGGGGTAAGCTAGAAAATAGTGTGGATGAGCTTGAAAATTAATAGTGGGGAAGAACTAGAAAATAGTGATGATGATCTAGAAAATAGTACGAATGAGCTAGAACTTATTGGGGATTAACTAAAAAATAGTGGGGATGATCTACAAAATAGTGGGGAAGATCAAGAAGATAGTGGGAATGAAATAAAAATAGTAGGGATGAACTAGAAAATAGTCACAATGAGCTAAAAAATACTAGCGATGAGTTCAAAAGTAGTGAGGATGAGTTCAAAAGTAGTGAGGATGAGCTAAAAAATAGTTGAAATGAGCTAAAAGAAATTAGTGGGGATGAGCTAGAAAATGCTGGGAATTAGCGAAAATTTTAGCGTTGGACTAGAAAATATTGGAGATGAGCTAGAAAATAATGAGGAATATTTGGGATAAGCCAGAAAATATTGGAGATGGGCTAAAAAGTACTGACAAATTCTGAGGATCAGTTAGAAAATACTGGAAATGATCTAGAAAATATTACAGATGAGTTAGAAAATAATGGCTGTGAGCTAAAAATAAATGGGGATGAATTAGAAAAGAGTGGGGGTGGTCTAGAAAATGCTGGGGATGATCTAGAAACTGTCAGGGTTGAGCTAGAGAATACCGGGAATGAGTTGGGAAGTATTAGGGGTGGAGCTAGAAAATGTTGGAGATGAACTAGAAAAAATTGAGGAATATTTCGGATAAGCCAGAAAATATTGGGGATGGGCTAGAAAATACTGGGGATGAACTAGAAAACAGTGGGGAGCAGCTACAAAATACTGAGGAATACAAGGTGTGCACTAGAAAATACTGTGGACGGGCTAGAAAATATTGGGGATGAGATAGAACAGTCTGGGAAATACTGGGGATGAGCTAGAAAATATTAGGGATGGAGCTAAAAAATACTGGGGATCACCTAGAAAATACTGGGGACGAGCTAGGAGATCTTAAAGGTGAGCTAGAAAATATTAGGGATTACCTAGAAAATACTGAGGATGAGCTAGAAAATATTGTGGATGAGATAAAAATATTGAGGATGAGATAAAAATGTCTTTTGGAATACTGGGGATGAGCTAGAAAATGTTGGGAATGAACTAGAAAATATTAGGATTGAGCTAGAAAATATTTGATACTTGGGATGAGCTATAAAATGCTGGCGGAATGCTAGAAAATATTAAGGATGAATTAGAAAATGCTGGGGATGAGCTAGAAATACTGGGGATGAACTACGACATACTGGGGATGAGCTAGAGAATATTACGAAAGAGCTAGAAATACTGGGGATGGACTAGGACATACTGGGGAAGAGCTAGAGAATATTACGACTGAGCTAGAAATACTGGGGATGGTCTAAACAATACAGAGGAATGCAGGGGATGAGCTAGGAAATACTTCGGATAAGCTAGAACATATTAGAATTGAGCTAGAAAATATTGGGGATGGAGCTCAAAAATACTGGGGATGAGCTAGAAAACAGTGGGGATGATTTAGAAAATGCTGGAGATGAGATAGAAAATAATGGGGATGATTAAGAAAATATTAGTGTCGAGCTAGAAAATACTGAGGACGAGATAGAAAATATTAGGGATTAGCTAGAAAATACTGGGAATGATCCAATAAATACTCAGGATCAGGGGCGAAGCGTCTATATAATCAAATAATCACTGCTTCCCTTCCTAATTTTGAAACATTGTCGCTGTCAAATTCATCCATAAACGTAAACCTCTTAAATTAAATGTCAAAAGACGTTCGTAATCAACAATGAACAGTATGCCTAACATTCAAAACGGTTTCACGGCCACAGAAATAGCCTCCTCACCCCTCTCGGGTCACTCCATAAGCAGTCGCAAGCTTTGATTTTAAGCTTAAAGTGAGGCTGGAAGAGTCCACCAATATGGTTGAAGGGAACATGTGCATAGCAGTCTAAGCTGTTTCATTGCCACATATACCCTGTTCACCCCTTTGGGGCCACAGTTAAAATCAATCCCAAGCCCTGATTAAGTAAGCTAACTAACGCTGGTCGAGTCTACCTCACAAATGTGAGGGGAACTAACTCCTAACAATCTCTTCACTGTTGCAAGTGCTTGCTTTTTTTCCTCGACTTTTTACCGTCCTATAATCAAATCGTGACCTCGATTTTGACACCAGCTCCTGGCCGCGAAAGGCTAACAAAAACAGCCAAATGTAAAATTTAAAAAATGATAATTGTCATGTTCTACCAAAGAGTTAGACTCACTGGTAGATCTATAACATATAGATCTAGTACTGACATCTCTGCTTCTTTGCTTTGGGTTTATGTATTCACATCTAAAGTTAAATTTAATTTTAGTAGTTGGAACTGATATTTAATTAGATACTTTCCCGATTATTTTGGCGGTTGAACATACAATTTGAATTCCGGATTTGTTTTCATTCACAACTCAGAGTCGCCGCCTCGAGTAAGATTCTTGTGTCATATCTACAGGCCATATCTGATCCCGTTTCACTTTGATTACCCTGTCAAACAAGTCAGCCTTCGCCCCTGCTCAGGATTACCGGGGTTGAGCTAGAAAATATTAGAGAGGAACTAGATAATATTTGGGATGAACTAGATTAGAAAATATCAGGGTTGAACAAAAGAAATACTTAGGGTGATATTAAATTCTGGAGATGAACTAGAAACCTTACGGATTGAGGTAGAAAATACTGTGGAACAAAGGGGATGAACTATAAAATACTGGGGAAGTGCTCGAAAATATTAGGGATGAACTAGAAAATACTGGGAATGAGCTAGAAATACTGGGGATGAACTAGAAAATATTAGAGGTGATATAAACAATATAAGGGAAGAACTATAAAATATTAGGGGTGAACTAGAAATTACTGGGAAAAGGTCAAGAAAATACTTAGGAATGCAATGGATGAGCTGGGTAATACTGGGGATAAGCTAGAACATATTAGGGTTGAACTAAAAAATATTGGGGATGGAGCTAAAAAATGATGGGGATGAGCTAAAATATACTGGGAACGAGCTAGAAAAAAATTGGGGATGATTTATAAAATCTAGAAAATACTGGGGACGAGATAGAAAATACTAGGGATTAGCCAGAAAATGCTGAGGATGAGATAGAAAATATTGTGGATGAGATTTTTTTTTAAAATTGGGGATCAGATAGAAAAGTCTGGGGAATACTGGGGATGAGCTAGTAAATGTTGGGAATGCACTAGAAAATTATTAGGGATGCGATAGGCAATATAAGGGGCGGAGCTCGAAAATACTGATAAGCTAGAAAATGTTAGGGATTAGCTAAAAATTACTGGGGAGGAGATGTAAAAAATATTGGGGATGAGATAGAAAAGTCTGGGGATGAGGTGAAAAATATTAGTGATGAGCTTGACAATACTGTAGTTGAGCTAGAAAAAAATGGGGATGAGCTAAAATATTTTAACGTTGAGCTGTAAAATACTTGGGAGGAGCTAGAAAATGTTGAGAATGAACTAGAAAATATTAGGGATGAGATAAACAATATAAAGGATGAGCTAGAAATTACTGATAAGCTAGAAAATATTAGGGTTCATCTAGAAAATAAAGGGGATGGAGCTCGAAAATACTGGGAATGAGCTAGAAAATACTTGTCACGAGCAATGACATATTAGGGATGAGCTAGAAAATATTAGGGATGAGCTAGAATATACCGTGGATGAGATGTAAAAAATGTTGGGGATGAGATAGAAAAGTCTGAGGATGAGGTGAAAAATATTAGTTTTGAGCTAGAAAATACTGTAGTTGAGCTAGAAAATAATGGGGATGAGCTAGAAAATAGTGGGGTTGATCTAGAAAATGCTGGGGATGATCTAGAAACTCTCAGGTTTGAGCAGGAATATACTGCAGATGAGTTGGAAAATATTAGGTTTGAGTTAGAAAATGTTGGAAATGAGCTAGAAAACACAGAGGAATATTGGGATAAGCCAGAAAATATTGGGGATGGGCTAGAGAATACTACCAAAAAGAAAATACTGTGGACGAAGTAGAAAATATTGTTGATCAGAAGAAGAAAATATTTCGAATGAGATAGAGAAGTCTGGGGAATACTGGGGATGAGCTAGAAAATGTTAGAATGAACTAGAAAGTAGTAGTAATAAGCTAGAAAATATTAGGGATTAGCTTAAAAAAATACTGAGGATGAACTAAAAAATACTGGGAATGGTCTAGAAAATACTGAGAAAAACAGGGGATGAGCTAGAAAATACTGGGGCTAAGCTAGAACTAGAACATATTAAGGTTGAGATTGAAAATATTGGGGATAGAGCTAAAAAAAATACTTGGGATGAGCTAGAAAAAAACTGAGAACGAGCTAAAAAAGTAGTGGGGATGATTTATAAAATATTAGTGTCGAGCTCCAAAATACTGGGGACGAGATAGAAAATATTAGGGATCAGCCAGAAAATGTTG
Organism: Aplysia californica; assembly: GCF_000002075.1. Lineage (NCBI taxonomy): Eukaryota > Metazoa > Mollusca > Gastropoda > Aplysiida > Aplysiidae > Aplysia > Aplysia californica. The sequence continues at coordinate 1,481,623 of NW_004797386.1, forward strand.
AGGATGAACTAGAAAATATTGTGGATGAGATTTTTTAAAAATGAGGATGAGATAGAAAAGTCTGGGGAATAGGCCTACTGGTTTTGAGCTAGAAAATGTTGGGAATGAACTAGAAATTATTAGGGATGAGCTAGAAAGTACTTGGGATAAGCTAGAAAATATTACGGTTCACTAGAAAATATAGGGGATGGAGCTCAAAAATACTGGGGATGAGCTAGAAAATGTGAGGGATGATGAGCTAGAAAATACTGTGGATGAGATTTTTAAAATATAGGGGATGAGATAGAAAAGTCTGGGGGTGAGCTAGAAAATACTGTAGTTCAGCTAGAAAATACTGGGGATGAGCTAGAAAATTGTGGGGTTGATCTCAGACTCGCAACCGTAAGGTCGTGGGTTCGAATCCCGTCAAGGGCCCGACGTTGTGTCCTTGGGAAAGGCACTTTACACGAATTTTCCTCACTTCACCCAGGTGGAAATGGGTACCCGGCTATAGACAGCGAAAAATCTTGTCAGTTTGTTAGTGTTTGAGCGCTTAATCGGCTGCTTGCACTGTATGCTTCCCGGGAAGCTGAGAATGTTTCGGAGTGTTCTATGGTCTGCTGGGGTAATAATATAGTGTAAAGCGCTTAGAGCCTGCTGTTGAGCGGGGATATGCGCTATACAAATGCTATCTATTATTATTATTATCTAGAAAATGCTGGGGATGATCTTGAAACTATCAGGGTTGAGCTAGAATATAATGGGGATAAGTTGGAAAGTATTAGGGTTGAGCTGGAAAATATTGGAGATGAACTAGAAAACGCTGAGGAACATTTGGGATAAGCCAGAAAATATTGGAGATGGGCTAGAAAAAAATGGGGATGAACTAGAATTACTGGGGATAATCTAGAAAATATTAGGAATTAGCTTAAAAAAACTGGGGATGAACTAGAAAATACTGGATATTGTCTAGAAAATGCTGAGGAATACAGGGGATGAGCAGGGAAATACTGGGGATAAACTAGAACTTATTAGGGTTGAGCTAGAAAATATTGGAGCTGGAGCTAAAAAATACTAGGGATGAGCTAGAAAATACTGGGAATGAACTAGAAAATAGTGGGGATGATTTATAAAATATTAGTGTCGAGCTAGAAAATACTGGGGACGAGATAAAAATATTTGGGATTAGCCAGAAAATGCTAAGGGTGAGCTAGAAAACATTGTTGATGAGATTTTTTTTAAAACTTGGGATGAGATAGAAAAGTCTGGGGAATACTCTGGATGAGTTAAAAAAAATGTTGGGAATGAATTAGAAAATGATAGGGACTAGCTATAAAATATTTAGGATGAGGTGAACAATATTGGTGATGAGCTAGAAGATATTGAGGTTGAGCAAGAAAATAGTGGGTATGAGCTAGAAATTTTTAACGTTGAGCTATAAAACACTGGGGATGAGTTAGAAAATACCGAGGACGAGATATAAAAAAATGGGGGTGAAATAGAAAAGTCTGGGAATACTGTGGATGAACTAGAAAATGTTGGGAAAGAACTAGAAAAAGTTAAGGATTAGTTAGAAAATATTAAGGATGAGGTGAAAAATATTGAGGATGAGCTAGAAAATACTGCGGTTGAGCTAGAAAATAGTGAGTACGAGTTAGACAATTTTAACTTTGAGCTAAAAAATACAGGGAATGAGCTAGAAAATTTTAGAGGTGAGATAGGGATGAGCTAGAAAATACTGGGGATAAGCTAGAGAATTATAAGGTTGAGCTAGAAAATACTGGGGATAAGCTAGAGAATTATAAGGTTGAGGTAGAAAATACTGGGGATAAGCTAGAGAATTATAAGGTTGAGCTAGAAAATACTGGGGATAAGCTAGAGAATTATAAGGTTGAGCTAGAAAATATTGGGGATGGAGCCCAAAAATACTGGGGATGACCTTGAAAATACTGGAGACGAGCTCAAAATTATTAGGGATGAGGTAGAAAATAGTGAAGATGAGCTAAAAAAAATTAGAGATGAGATAAAAATATTAGGGATTAGCTAGAAAATACTGGGGATGAGATATAAAGCATTGGGGTGAGATATGAAAGTCTGGGGGGAAACTTAGGATGAGCTAGAAAATGTTGGAAATGAGCTAGAAAATTTCAGGGATTAGCTATAAAATATTAGAGATGAGTTGAAAAATATTGGCGATGAGCTAGAAAATACTGTGATTGAGCTAGAAATTAGTGGGGATGATCTTGGAAATTTTAACATTGACCTATAAAACACTGGTGATTAGCTAGAAAATACTTGGGATGAACTAGAAATTGTTGAGAATGATCTAGGAAATAAGGGTTAAGCTAGAAAATACTGGGGATGAGCTAAAAAAAAATACTGGGGAATAATTGGGATAAGCCAGAAAATATTGGGGATGGGCTAGAAAAGACTGGCAAATTTTGGGGATCTGCTAGAAAATACTGGGAATTATCTAAAAAATACTCAGGAATACCGGGTTTGAGCTAGAAAATATTAGGGAGGAGCTAAATGATATTTGGGATGAGCTAGAAAATACTGGGGATAAGCTATAAAATACCGGGAATGAACTGGAAACTATTAGGGTTGAGCTAGAATATACAGTAGAACAATGGGGATGAGCTAGAAAATAGTGAGGGATATTCGGGATGAGATGGAAAATATTAGGGATCAGCTAAAAAATACTGGGGATGAACTAAAATTTACTGGGGATGAACTCTAGAAAATACTGGGGATGATCTAAAATGCTAGGGATGAGATCGAAACTAATAGGGGTGACAAGAAAATATTAGTGTTGAGCTAGAAAATACTAGGGACGAGCTAGAAAATATTGGGGATGAGATTTTTAAAAAAATATTGGGGATGAGAGTTTTTTTTAAAAGAAAGTCTGGGGAATAACGGGGATGAGATAGAAAATAATAGGGGTGTGATAAAAATTATTGAGGATGAGCTAGAAAATGTTGGGAATTAACTAGAAAATATATTAGGGATGATGTGAATAAATATATTAGTGATGAGCTAGACAATACTGCGGTTGAGCTAGAAAATAGTGGTGATGAGAAATTTGTAACGTTGAGCTGTAAAATACTGGGGATGAACTAAAAAATACTGGGGATGATCTAGAAACTATCAGGGTCGAACTGAAAAGAGGATATTTAAGATAAGCCAGAAAATATTGGGGATGGGCTAGAAAATACTGGCAAATTTTGGGGGATCATCTAGAAAATCCTGGGAATGATCAAGAAAATACTGAGGAATACAGACGATGAGTTTAAAAATACTGTGGACGAGCTAGAAGATATTGCGGATGAAGTGAAAAATATATTGCAAATGAGATGGAAAAGTCTGGGGAGCATTGGAAATGAGCTAGAAAGTGTTGTGGATAAGATTTTAAAAAACATCGGGGATGAGATAGAGAAGTCTGGAGAATACTTGGTTTGAGCTAGAAAATATTAAGGATGGGCTAGAAAATGTTAGGGATTAGCTAGAAAATACTGAGGATGAGCTAGAAAATACTGAGGATGAGCTAGAAAATACTTCCGACGAGCTAGAAAATATTAGGGATGAGCTAGAAAAAGTTAAAATTAAGCTATAAAATACTGGGGATGAGCTAAAAATACTGGGGATGAGCTAGAAAATACTGGCGATAAACTAGAAAATACTGGGGATAAACTAGAAAATATTTGGGATGGAGCCCAAAAATACTGGAAAAAATGGTATGGGTTTTATTTTTAACGCCCCTATCACCAAAAATACTGGGGATGAGCTAGAAAATACTGGGGACGAGCTACAAAATATTAGGGATGAGCTAGAAAATATTTAGGATGAGGTGAAAAATATTGGGGAAGAGCTTTAAAATAGTTTTTGAACTAAAAATTAGTGGGGATGAGCTAGAAAGTTTTAACATTGAGCTAGAAAATACTGGGGAGGAGCTAAAAAATAATCAGGAATACCGGGGGTGAGCTAGAAAATATTACGGAGGAGCTAGATAATAATTGATATTTAATGCTAGAGATTGCCCAGGATGATCTAGAATATCAGGATTGAGCTAGAAAGTATTGGGGAATAATTGGGATAAGCCAGAAACTATTGGGGATGTGCTAGAAAATACTGGGAATTATCTAGAAAATACTGAAGAATACCGGGGATGAGCTAGACAATAATCTGATGAGCTACCGTGTTATGAACTAGGAAATTTATAGTGGAGAGGATGTAGAAAATGTTAGGGTTCAGCTAGAAAATACTGGAGATGAGCTAGAAAATACTGAGGAACACTTGGGATGGAACTAGAAAATATTGGGGAAGAGCTAGAAAATATTGGGGAATATCCGGGATTAAAGTACTGAGAAACACTGGGAATGAGCTAGAAAATACTGAGGAACACTGGGGATGAGTTAAAAAATCATGGGCAATATGAGGGATGAGCTAGAAAATAATGGGGATGAAATGAAAAATATAAGGGATGAGCTAGGAAATGATAGGGATGAGCTAGAAAACATTGGAGATGAGCTAGAAAATAATAGGAATGTGCTAGAAAAGTGTGTGGAATATTTGGGATGAGCTAGAAAATATTGCGTGTAAGTTATAATGGGGAAGTGCTAAGAAATACTGAGGATGAGCTAGAAAATATTAGGGATGAACTAGATCTAAAAATTACTGGGGATTAGCTAGAAATCCAGGGGATGAGCTAGAAAATACTGGGGATGAGTTAGACAATACTGGGGATGAGTTAGAAAATACTGGGCATGAACTAGAAAATACTGGGGATGAGCTAGAAAATATTAGGGACGGGCTAATAATGTTGGAGACGAGATAGACAAGTCGGGGAATATTGGAATTTTCAAAAATAGTGGGGATGAGCTACACACACATTGCTGGGGATGATCTAGAAACTAACAGGGTTGAGCTAGAAAACATTGGAAATGAGCTAGAAAATACTGGGGAATATTTGGGATAAGCCAGAAAATATTGGGGCCCGGCTACAAAATACTGGCAAATTTTGGGGATGAACTAGAAAATACTGGGAATGATCTAGAAAATGCCGAGGAATACAGGGTATGAGCTAGAAAATACTGGGAATAAGCTAGAAAATATTAGGGTTGAGCTAGAAAATATTGGGGATGGAGCTCGAAAATACATTGTTGTACTGGGTATGACTCAGTATGAGCTAGAAAATACTTGGGAGGAGCTAGAAAATATAATGGATGAGCTAGACAATATTAGGAATTATCAAGAAAATACTGTGGATGGGATAAAAAATAGTGGGACCTGATTTTGCTCAGCCATATGATATTCCCTGTTTGGGTGGGGTTACGTTGAGCTCACAGGAATTTAGAGCTGTAAAAATGTTACAATATTACTGTGTGTTAAGGGTGTATAACTGTGACGCAATAAATCAATGTCTACCCCGTGAATGAGGTAATTGGTAATCTTGACCATTGACAAGTAAATGATGAGTTCAAACACCACATTTGTGTCTACCCTAAAGGCACACTGAAATTAAAGAAAACTTCCGTTATTCTAGTAATGTGAGTTTGAGATTGAAGACATGTCGGGAGAGCTATCCATATAAATATAAATAAGATTGGGGGGCTCTTGTGGCCTGGAAATAGTAGAAAGGTGTTGGCCTCTCATTCAAAGGTCCCGGGTTCGAATCCGGGTAGCGACCAAAACATTTTCTTCTCTAAAATTGTCTCCTTTCACCTCCTTTCCCGCTCTCTTGCTATGTTCTGTTGTCTGCTTTCATTTCCACTTTCTGCCCCCACTCCCTCACCTCCTTTGCCCCCTCCCCTGGGCTCCTGACTCTTTCTGCAGCCTTTCTACTGCTACTCCTTGGTTCCTCCTTACTGCTGTCTTTCTGCCACACCCCTGATCTTCTGGTAGGAAAGATTTACACCTAGCCTTCTCGGACAAGGGCGAAAAATCTCGGAGGGCCCGTGTGCAAGTTGCGCACGTTAAAGATCCCTTGGTGGTCTAAAATCGATAAGAGTAGGCTTCGGCCGCCACCCGCGCAAAATTCAAAATTTCTTACCAACTGAAAATATTAGGTGTGTCCCGCGCGCTCATATGACCTTATGCAGTTGCGAGCGCCGTAAAACACTTTACAAAAACAAAACAAGCAAAATAAGATTGACAAACATTGCTGAAATCTGTGTAAAATTTTGTAAATGGAAGTGTCGGTTTCTCGGGCAGTAGGGCCTACTGTTTTCTGAACCTACTCCAGCATTTTGAGGCTGTTGTCTCATTTGGATGCCATGTGTCCCCCCTTTCTGTCCGGGGGTTTTAGGAAAGGCTCTCTTCTGTATTCTTAGTCTTCTGTATTCTTAGTCTTCTTCTCATTCGCAAATATCCCGTCATGAGAGTTCCTAGATCTCAAACATTATTATTATTAGATCTATGTATTCTGTCCAGCCTCCAGCATGGACAAGTCTGTGCGAACAGAAAACAACACGTCAGTCTTGACCGAGAGATCTACTTTCCGACAAGAAAACAGATGCCTTTGTGTGGATGCTATCTCTCTACGCCTACAGTCTCTAGTAGGCCCAATAGCCAACAGATTTTCAGGCCCCGAGTTTTAAAAAAATAAATCAACGGTACATGTACATGAACTTACTTCTGTCCTTGTACATAAAACGTGTACACCTACACACCACACACAGAGAAACAGGATAGAACAAGATTCCCCAATGTGCAGGCTAGACTGTCATTTTTCACAATCCAATAATAAACTGATGGAACCACTAATATATATATATATATATATATATATATATATATACAGTGGAAACCTGATATAACAGTAATGGTGGGACCAGAGGAAAAGTCCTGTCAGTGTTACAACATCCGATCCCTGTTAAATCAGAACTGCAAGGAAAGTAAGCATTTGTGGACTAATCTAGCTGTATTTATTCATGGGTAGTTTCCCTTGCCACACCACAGCCCTCTCTCGTGGCCACTGGCAGGCCTGCACATGACACGTTACGCGTGGCGTGCGTGTAGCTAGAGGGCTAGACAGAAGTCTGCAACTGCAACACACCGCAGCCCTCTCTCGCTTCACACGCTGAGAGTGCTTGTTGTAGTGGCATGGCTTGCTTCATTACTGCGTTACTCTGTCTGTGTCTCTCTTTTTACACATTGATAATGTGAAGGAGCCTTTGTCCCACTGCTATAACTGATTGGGCTCCGACAAGGCCTTGTGTTGTAATTGCCGATAACTTTTAAGAGACAGAGTAGGAAAAAAGGGGATTAAAAAATTTTAATCCCCGTTATTACCGGGCCTGTTATATATGGTTTCCACTATATATAAATATAATTAAAAATACATATATAAATACATGTACTCGAAATAATTAATTTGCAGGGACTCTTTTCTCATCTGGACTTGAAGTCAAAGTAAAATATGAGCTCTAGGTCTAGTACCAGTACGTCGAAGTCAAGAGAAAAATATGTCATTTTTGAGCAGCCAAAACTTCCCCAGAGGCAGACTTTTCCTTGGGGCCTTGGTCGTCCCAGCCAACGTGACACCAGCAACAAGTTGTTCAACAAAGACTAGACAAATACATTGGTGAGCTGCGCTAGGAAAATCCCTCAACCAGACATTTCTGAAAATGAAGCAATGAAGGCTGGTGGAATTGGTGTACGGGTTATTTATTGAAGAAATATTTATTCGTAGATCCAAGGCTTGCTGGCAAATTCGTAGTCGCTGAGTTCTTCTGGCTTGAACCACAAGGCAATCTCCCGCTGGGCAGTCTCCACCGCGTCACTGCCATGGCAAATGTTGCTGGGGAGACAAAGTTCACACGGCCATCAACACATTGAAGTTCACGGCCATCAACACATTGAAGTTCACGGCCGTCAACACATTGAAGTTCACGGCCATCAACACATTCTCCACACCCGTAGGTCAAGTTATCCGATATATAATACATTCTCCACACCCTTAGGTCAAGTTATCCGATATATAACACATTCTCCACACCCTTAGGTCAAGTTATCCGATATATAACACATTCTCCACACCCTTAGGTCAAGTTATCCGATATATAT
>NW_004797386.1:1491057-1506812 GCF_000002075.1 Aplysia californica
CACATAGAGGTGGGTAGAATCACTAAGACTAAGACCAAAAAATTTGAACACACACTAAAAAAAATCCATTCCAGACGTAGATTTAGTTCATTATGATATAAATATCATAGCCCTATCAATTCATCAGTCTCTCACTCACGCAGGCTCTACCCATCTTCTAGACATAGATCTAAGCCTTTGCTCAGTTTTCAACCACTGCAAACTACACCACCTTATATATTATTCTCTTCCTTCATTTCTTGCCAGATTTTCATGCAAATAAATACAAAAAGAACACAGAGATTCTTCCCAGTATTTCCCCCATTAGCCACCGGATCACCAGGTTCACCGTTTCCGAGTCTCACGGAATAATTCAAAGCTGATTACTTCATTCTTATAGAAAATGAACTGATCTTTCTACTGGTACCTTCTTTGAGCCAGTATTTGACATTAAAAAATGATCTTCAAAATCTTTGACAGTATTTTTAAAGGCTGTCTAAACGCCAAAGGCCAAAAATATACCAAGGGATGAAAGCCCATCGAAAGCTCTACAGTTCTCCGCTAACGAAAAGCCGGTATTTAATCATCAATCTTTCAGCGAAGCATTTGAAAGCACGAGTGTGTCAATTTTTTAACCAGCCGACCACACATTCCGACCGCGAGGGGCTTCACATTCCACGGTGATTTTCCAGCTCTTAATAATCTGACATATAAACAACTTACACCATTGTAACGAGGAAAAGCTGAACTTTTATAAGGTGTACGGCATTTGGAGTTTTATAGCCAAAGAGCAAAGAAACAGCGATCCAAATTACCCCGATACTACGTGCTCGGAAGGCCGGGGGTGCCCGCGAGGCCGAGTTGACGCTACCTACTCCACACTGCAAACACAAGTGTGCCAATACATGATCACATTTCACACTTGTTCAATCAATGCTTACCGTCCGACATCGATACAGTAGTCACCACGGATGGTGCCTGGCTCAGAGGCAAGAGGGTTGGTCGCACCCAGCATTTTCCTGCCCATTTTGACAACCTCTTTGCCTTCCCACACCTGAAGAAATAGGATGAAATAGAATCAAAATCCAAGACAATAATAAAACATGTGGATATAACGTGTGGATACACCCGAGATCTCGGATTGATTGTTTTCTTTTACTGAACCTCTTGAAATTTCTATATATGCATTTAAATTTATAAATGTTTTGTTAAAATTTATACTTTATATAAATAATAAAATATAATAGTTTCTGGGGGGGTTATTGAATGAAAATGCATAAATTCTATGGGAATTATATCAGCTTTAATCCTTTTCTTTTTAATCAACTTGCATTTGTTTTAATATATTGATGTTTTGTTTTTTGACGTCAACTGAATGAAACTTTTTTTTTCGTTGTAAACGGCAAATTACCCTCAGTATTACGATAGTATTAGTACCAGTACCGGGTTGGCTACCTAAATTTTCTGTGAAGTTAAAACTTTTGTACATTGGTTTATATTTTTTTTATGAAACTGGTTTGTTCCTAAATGGGAAAAGTTGTCACAGTAACTTACTAAAATGTCATGATCTCTTGTTCTTTTATTCACTTTTTTGGGGGGGGAAAGTGTTTTACGGCACTTGCAACTGCATAAGGTCATATGAGTGTGCGGGACACATTTTCATTTAAAAACTTTTTCAGTTGGTAGGAAATTATGAATTTTGCCAGGGTGGTGGCCGAAGCCTACTGTTTATCGATTTTAAACCATTAAGGGATCTTTAATGAGCACAACTTGCACACGGGCCCTCTAAGATTTTTCGCCCTTGCCTGAGAAGGCTAGGCAAAAGACCAGGGGTGTGGCTGAAGGACATCAGTAAGAAGAAGCCAAGGAGTACCGGGTAGCAGTAGAAAGGCTGCACAAAGAGTCAGGAGCCAAGAAGAGGCGACAAAGGAGGAGAGGACAGAAAGAGGAGACGAAAGCAGACGACAGAACATTGCCAGTGAGCAGGAAAGGAGGTGAAAGGAGACAATTTTAAAGAGGAAAATTTTTTGGTTGCTACCCGGATTCGAACCGGGCCTTTGAATGAGAGGCGAACACCTTAAACTCTAGACCATGGGAGCCCCCTGTTATTCACTGAGAAAAACCCATTTGTTCCTACTACTACTACTACAGGGGTATGGTCTGAGGTTGAATGTGCTTCTCCCCCCCCCCCTCCCCAAAACAAATTTTAAAAATATATTTAATTTGGACCACTTGTCCACCCCTTTATTCGGTACCTTAAGAGTATGTATTCGTAATGAACAAATTTTAAAAAATCAAAATTAGTAATCGAAAGAAATCTGGCTTTAAAATTCACAATTTGGCAATGTGTCATCTTCTCCCCCCGCGTGTTCAGGACAGGGGCTGCAGTCAAGCAAGTAGAAAAATAATGCAAAAAACGGCATGATGAAAAAAGCGGTAACTCTTCACAGGTCGAGAAAGAAGAAAAGAAGGCTATTTTAAGTTTCAAACAATCCGCTGTAAAACAAATCTCTAATGGCCTTGGCTGCGACATGCAGCACAAAAAGATTAGAGTAAACTCCCTACTCTGTCACACGTTTCAGTATTTACACATTTTGAAGCTCAATAAAACAAAATCTATGCTACCAATTACTTTCAAATTTACACACTGATTACGTGATATACCTGTCGCTGGTGAGCTGCTTTCAGATTTCTGAACGCGCGAGTGGTTTTGTAACTGCATGCGTGTTACATGTTTTGTCTTTTTTTAGAATTACTTATGATACGGCAATGATTTGTTTAAAAAAGAAGCACACTTCAAAGCTTTGACATTTTCGTGTAACAATTCGCCAGTGTTAAAACTTCTTAAGTCTACGTTTCATCATGCCACGCCCAAAGACAAAATGTGCGAAATCAGCTTGTTGGAATGATTCGCGGGGGTGCCTCGGTCTCCGCTGTTGCCAGATATTATAATGTAACAAGAAGACCTGTGTACACAACAATGGATCGTGAGAAAACAACAAAATAAGGAAAGGATCGACACTGCCAATGTGGGAGAAAAAAAACTACTCCCAAGAGAGAATTTTTTATACGCCTGTCGCATCTACGGAATCGTTTCAAAACCGCAAGACAAACCAGAGATGAGTCGAACAACATGCGACAACACCAGCCTCAGACACTTCCTCAACTTGAGAGAGTATCGCATGAAGAGTAGAATAACATTCCTCAACAGGCAGTGCAGCGATTGATTGATTCAAGGCGGCGACAATGTCAGGCCGTCATCAGCGCTACTGACCGTGTTACTTTTGTAGAACACCCTCACACTCTTGTAAGTCGGGAATAAATCTGTTATGTCAACATTCCGCTTTGTTGTTGTTGTTTTCGTTTTAAAAATTGATTGAACTCGTATTCCTGAAATTTTAAAGAATATCGACTCATTGTGAAACTATTTTAATTTTAACACAGTGTATACTTGAAATGTGACAGAGTATAACTCTCAACCAATCTAGTAAAAAATTGTGTGAACCCTCGGATTTAAATCTTTTTATTTTATTTTTTTAGTAGAAGGTTTTACGGCACTCGCAACAGAACTGCAAGATCATATATATATCAAGGCACCCCGGAAATACCGGGTCACAAGAGAGTGACAAACATACAAAAGAAATAGAGGGCAATGACAATAGTAAGGATTAAGAAAGAAAAAGCAGCACAGTTCCCTGTTGTAGATCAGGCACAGTTATGAGCGTGGCATGAGTCAGCCCATTTACAATTCTACTGTGCTTGAACAAGAAATGTCCCCCCTTTGGGAATGGCCTAAAGACACTGCAGTCGGTGGCACTGCCCGGGGGGGAGGGCTTTAATTCTTATAAAGAGAAACAAAAACTCTCAATTTACCATTGCAAACACAGGTCCTGAGCTCATGTACTCAACAAGGCCGGGGAAGAATGGCTTGTCCGACAGGTCTTTGTAGTGATTCCTCAACAGATCCTTGGGAGCCTGGGGAAGACAAAATAACAGGCATGAAGAAAACAAAATCAAATGAGCAGATTGTGAACATTTTTAGGAACATACAATTGAGCACAACAGTAAAGTTCCCAACTTGCAAAAAACAAATTTCACAGAGGTCTCGAACAATACTTTATTCCCAGACTGAACTGTTATTTCCTTGTAATGGTGGCATCCCTGGATTACAATCCCATGGGAAGGACTTCCGAGACGAGCAACCACCCCAACAAAGAAAACAAAGAAGAGACCTAACCCTAACCCTAACCGTGACCCAACCCTACCCTAACCCCTCTATTCTAGAGCTATACACTGTTTCATTGTGGTTGCTCGTTACAGAATTCCTCTCATCCCCTATATCATGTATTAACAGCTCGTCTCAAATTCCCCAATATAACAAGAGATGGCTAAACGCACCCATCATCATCACTGATGATCAGATTCACGAGCGGATAGCTAGAGAACAACAACTAAACACTATTGGCCGATATTTCTAGAAACAGCCATCGTATTTGACGTCATCGAAGGATTCCCACTTCGACATTCATGGTGGCAACACGACCGAACGGGGGCAGCCTGCCGACTCGGACTAGATCTATTTTCTTTGCAACTTGCAGAACTGTTCAGTTGGGTTGTCTGTCATAGTGCAGCACCCTTCTTACTTCTTCCGCCCAGATTGATTCTGATGCTGTACACTATGTCAACTGAGAGAAAGAAGAAGACTAAGAGTAGGCCTATGTCCGAAAGCAAGTTCAAACAAAGTTCAACGACGCAGTGCAAATGATCGACCAGTTCAATCCGGATCTTTTCTTTTAAAAAGTTTTGTAAGCACAAGAAATTAAGCGCACTTTTAATTATAAGAGATTGGACTCGATAGGACGCTGAGCTGCAAATGGAGTCTTTTTTGCCTCTTCTTTCTTCAACATTTAGGGTTTGGAGCCAAATCCAAATGAAATTCTCAAGGCCAGACACGATCGAAAAGAGCCAAATTTCTGGGATGTGGCTCCAAACTGACTGTGACTATTCCGACACGAACAGTGACAAACATGATGCTGTGGAACATCAGCCTTGCCACCCCCACCCCCAGGGCCATATGCCCGCTAACCTCAGCCCTGATCCCTCTAGGGTCATTTCAGGTGAAACGAGGGTGTGAGAAGAAAAGCGAGACATGGGTTAATAAGAAGGAAGTGGCTATTCTCACCCGCCCGGAAGTTCTCGCAAGATCTATTCCTCCCCTCTTCTCTCTCTCTGTCTCTTTCTGAATACTGTCTATCGGTGTGGACGATCAAATTGACCAAAACAAAGTTAAAAAATGATGTTAAAACACAAAAGTAAATTAATTTGGTTGTCTCTACAAAGATGCTACGGCTATTATTTAACTTTTCGAATCGAGCCGAACTACGCGGGTCGCCATTTTGTTTTGCTTTGCCCGGAAGTTCTCGCGCTAGGCCTACTCCTCTCTATCTCTCTCCACTGCCCACAGACAAAATTGTACGCTTTTAGTAGGCTACAGTTGTAATGGGACGTTTGTTCACGGCACAGAATTCTACAATTTTTCTGTTATAACAGTGTAGAATTCTGTGGTTTAGGGTGAACGCAAAATTTGTTGGCCTAGATCTAGATCTAGATCTAGGCTATAACGGTGAACGCGCACCGGGTGAGAATCGCCAAAAGACTCGCCTGCACTATTCAATATTCTCACCCCGATAGAGGTGGCCTAATGAGAACCCCTTCTGATGGAATATTCTAGATTCTAGATCTATGGCATGGGCATCATGGCCATGAAAGTGTCAAAAATGGCATCCAATCAATTATCTCTCTAGAGTCTAAAGACTTGAGACAGTGCTTTATAACTCAACTCCATATACTACAGTACAGCTTACAGATGGGAAAGGGCCTGGGAAAGTACAATAGTTAGGTCAAGGATAGAACACTATTCCCCAATCTCTGTATCACAACACTCTCACTCAAGGGGAATCTGTTCCCACCTCTAGATCTATATCTAAATTCTTCTATACTGTAGGTCACCCGTGACAAAGACGTGAACATCTGCTCCTGACAGTCACACAGTGTGAGACCGACTGCCAGACAAAACGGAAGACCGAAGACTAAGAGAGCGAAGGTTAAAGATCTCCAACCCATGAGGAGGATGTTACAGCCGTGAGTTCACAGCAGACGCACTTCAGTTTAGCGAATAGATCTCTAGAAATCTACAGCGTCTAGGATAAAAAGATGCCGGCCGGTGAGCGACACGGTGATGGCGTTCGATCCATCCCACGAGTGAGTGACCGGACCGACTGCTAGCGGTTCTCCGGTTGTTAGGTGATCCAGGCTTTACGGCTTCTATCTCTACCACTTACCCACATCAACTTTCCTGCCACCAGCTTGTAGCCTCTCTGTTCAAATCGCTTGACGATTTCACCAATAAGTCCCCTTTGGACGCCATCAGGCTTGACAGCAATGAAAGTACGCTCGGCTCTTGGATCAGTCATTTTGTTGGCAAAGACTGAGAGGACTGACAGGAGTGTAGCGACCATGCGTGCTGAGCCGAAAGGAAAAAGGGAAGTCATATCTGGCTGGATCACGTGACATGATGACGTTATGCGCTAACGGGCTGCCAACTCTACGTGATTTTTCTGACAGTTAAGGCCAGGCTTGGGCGGAAACGTCAGTGAAACATTTTCCGAGGATTCACGAGAACAGACCAGTTGTTTAGATGTGGTTTATATCCTCTCATTACATTAGATTTACAGTCTACCATAATACGATACAAAGTGTTCTCTATCAGCTCATATAGTTCTCAAGCTCACATGTTCGTACCTCTTTAAAAAACCCAGTTCCATCAATAAATCGCGCAGAAAACCTCAGATCAATACAATATAATCTTTGTTTAGTTTGGATGAAGAGAACATTGAAACAACCCACGTCATTTGATTAAGGTGTGATCAAGCCTGATAGACAGACGAGAGAGAGAGAAAGAGAGAGGGAGAGAGAGAGGGGGGGGGGAGAGAGAGTTAAGTATAATGGTTACCGTGACAGTTTGGCAATCTCAACCAGTAGGATAATGTAGCCAATGTGTACATGTAATAGGATAGTGTAGATAGGCCTACCATTTCCACAAGAGATATTAGTGGGTGAGAGACAGAGACTAAAAAACAACAACCAAAAAACAACGAAAATACCCCCTAATTGCCAAGCAAATAAAAATGTGAGGCAGCGTGGTGGAACCAGGCTCTCGTCAAAATAATGAAATCGAAGAAAACAGCATTCCTCCAGCTTAGCAATTTTTATCAAATTTTTGTTTTTTGGCTCAACACCTTTTATGTCCATTTACAAATACATTCCTTTCAGGATTTCACCGTAAACGTTAATTATAAAAGCACAAAAATATAAATTTACAGTTTCCATGTACTCTCAGGCTTTGGAATTTATCAAGCTTTGGGGGCCATTTTCTCGCTTATTTTACCTCTTGAACTAGGTGACCCCCACCTCCTTCAATTAAAATATATCCACTTCTATTGAAGATGGATGTGTAATTTTTTCATTGAAAGCAAGACTAATGAACAAGCTTTAAGATGATACCAATAACTCAATATGCCCAAAAATTGACGAGAGCCTGATTCCACCACGCTGCCTCTCAAATCAAATACATCATAGTATTCAGGGGCAGCTAGTGGGTCTAAAAAGTGGGCATGCACAATTAAGCTATCACAGGCTGAAGATTGTCAAGGGCATGGTAAATGAGATGGTGCATAATTTTAGGATCTTTGGGTTGGTGAGAGAGGACCTATCGTGCTTTTATTTTCATTCTTTTTACTTGTCACTTTAATTTCTAGAACTTAAAATCTGTTCGTTAGCGAAATATCAAATTCGTTCATCATGAAAACTGAACACTCCAGAAATAACTTTCCCCACTCCACTACAAAACCATTCAAAGGCACAACTCATAGGATGGTAACGTTCACCTCCCTCGGGTTCACGGTCACAGAGTCACTTAAAATATCGGCAAGATGATGAGCCAACCTTAGTTCACTTGAGCACTCCGCTGTATTGCTCCGAGGCTCACATACTTTTGGCATTGGATAGCGTACAGTCTATCGGGTTTATTTTTAGACTGCCTACTAAGGGCTATGTTTCGGCACTATTCGGCAGGAGCACATTTGAGATGTGCCGGCTTATTAATATTAATGTACCTCCAAACTCGCTACGAGTGTCGTCATCACTTGGGTTATCCCAAAGAGCGATTTATAGGTCAGGTTACCACTGTTGAATATCTTATTGTGTTTAGTTAAACCGTGTGGACTTTGGCATGGCATAGTAGAAGTTTTACGGCGCTATAGACTCAGAAATGACAGCTACGGCGCCAGTGAAGACCTAGTTTTTTAAATCATATTTGGCTAGTGCTTGTTTCTTTTCTATTGTTTGTGGGTGCTGTACGTCATAGAATAGTTACAACATTTGGGCGGCACTGCACGACCGTGCTCAATGGACGAACCGCGCATGGTAGTATAGATATCGAATTGGGAGATTCAATAGACAGTGAAACTACATTTTGGGAGATTTAGCATCGATACATTTTAATAATCAATTAGAACTATGTACTCTTGTTTAGTGGGCTTGAAAAAAAAAACGCCAACAAAAAGCAACAATTCAACTGAACTTCTGCAAAACTAAACGCGCCTTCTTTTCCGTCCTTAAAAATTAAAAGAAAACAGAGTGACCAAAGGCAGGGGTTTGTTGTGTTTATTTCTGCCCCCCCCCCCCCCCTCATCCCCTGGTCCCCGGTACATCTAATCAAAGCTGATCGACCTGACATTATTGTAGTAGCATCCGTGGAAAGGAAAAACAGCAATTATTATACTCTATTGCTTGTGTTAAAAGATTTCCCCTTTCGTGTGAAAAGGCCCAGTAGGCTTCGACTGTGCTCTGCATGATGGAAGTTATCACTGACACTCTCAAAAAGAGTAAATTAATGATTGATATTGGTTGTAAGAATTGAATTTTATTTTTCAATTGTTTTAAACGAAAGAACATTCCTTGTTGACATTTTACAGAATAATTTAAATTCGCTTTGATTTGCATACAAAAAGGAAGAAATATTGAACAATACAAGCTGATATTGACATTTTAGAAGGACTATCTCTACCGCCAATTTGAAGGTGGAGAAAACCCCCCCCCACTTAACTACAGTGTTAAAGTGCTGTAAGTATGACTGTCATCAATACTTAAAATGAAATTGTGACAAATTAACTGAGCCGGTGACAAACTGGGCAGCCCCCGTTTCTTCTACTCCTATTCTTTTAAAGTAATCAACAGATAGAAATCTAGGCCATCATGCAAGCTTCAAAGTAATGAACTAAAAATCAATCCGGCCCTCGCAGCCTTTGCACGCCTGACACTCAACAGAAGATCTACTCAACATAATGAACTAGCAGACCACCCCCTCGCCCCCCAACCTCGTTTCTTCTTTCTCTTTTTCACTGGAATCACTGCAAGGTTGTTTCGTGACAGATTTCCCTCCCTTCTTTTATCTTTCGTGCGAATAGGCCTCATCAGCTGCTTCGCCGGCACTTTAATAATTATTAATCAAACTATACTAAACCGTCAGCCATGCTAACTCTTTAAAATATATGAATTCAGCAACAAAATCATAAACCAAATTATAGTTTTAAAAGTTCATAGCCTATTGAATAGTTAGCTAGCGCACCAAGCCTTGGGGTGCAAGCGGAAGAAGCCTTAACCCCGTATCTTTTATTCACTGCGAAACTAGTTTGTTGTGTGGTTGCTGCATACTATTCTTGACTCGAACGTAAGTTATCTCCTGACCTGTAGGCTACCTATTGCTGTATTTTTTCCCCTGCTACTTTTTACAGCCTTAATTTATCTAGATTTTCTAGATCTAGATTCTACGTAGTTTTTTTCCTTATTATTAATTTAAAGAAGAGTGATGGATGTTCACAGTCTGTTTATTTTCTTTCGGGGGATACAGACCAGACCTTTGCCTTTGCCTTTACTACACTACACTCACTCATGACTCGGTAACACTGATTGAGATTGTAAACTGCAATGAATGAATTATTCAAATGATTGAGAAGTCGGCGCTTTTTCGGTAGTTCCCACCCCTCAATTGTTGTTCGTGGGTTTTGGCCCCAAGAGTAGGGGGGGTTTCAGGGGGCAAGCCGGTGCTTTTTCGGTAGTTCCACTGCTCCCCTTATTTGAGCCTGACCAACAGATTCTAGATCTATATGTTTGATGCACGGCAAGTTAAGATGTCAAACCTAACAACAGCAAAACATTAAATTGTGGTAAAATTCAGGGGGCAAACCCCCCTGAAACCCCCCTACTCTTGGGGCCAAAACCGGCGAATAATAATTGTGGGGTGGGAACTACCAAAAAAGCGCCGGCAAGCGCCCCTGACCTGATAAAAATAGGGTGGAGGGGTTCATGCCCCCCTGATTTTACCATAGTTTGATGTTTTGCAGTTGTTAGGTTTGATATCTTAGCTCGCCGCGCATCAAACGTATAGATCTTGATGTAGATCTAGGTCTAGGCTCAAATAAGGGGGGTGGGAACTACCGAAAAAACACCGAGAAGTCTTGGTACAACTTAACTCTTTCGCTACGCTGAGCCGTGGGGGGGCGGTGCAGCTAAAGTGCCGTCAGTACGCTAAGCCGCCCCCGGCGGCTCGAGAACCAATCTTCAATTTTAGCTTAGATTCTATTCCAATCCACATATATCCATGTTAAAATAAAGGTCATAATATAATGTTGACTTTCGGGTCAAGCATTTCCACTGAAAATCGGAAGTTTAGATTCAGTTGTGAAACGCGATTTCGTAGTTTATTCGACTTTGTTTTATCGCCATGCCAATATTATAGCCGGACACCAGTCTTAGTAATTTTACACTACAAAATCTATCATTATTTTGCCCACTAAAGAAGTGTAGGACTCTTTTTTATAATATTGAACGATAGTTCAAGTTCAAGGTACCAGAATTTAACTTTTTATCTCCGTGGGGGGTCAACCCGCAATGCCAGGGTTCTTTTTGGTAGTAAATCTAAAAAAGACAAAAACGTCATTAAATGGGCCATTAAATCAACGTCAACAAGTCCACCTATTTCGATAGTTTTTTATATCTACCAATGAATGAACTCCCGGTAAAAGACACCTATTACGGCGAAGTTGTGGTAAAGGAATGTGCCTAAGCCGCTGCGACTCACCGGCACAGCTGTCCCGTCCACCAGCCGCTGGGTGCGGCTTGCCAGAGATAAAGAGTTAAGAATGCTTTAAAAGCAAAGAAAAAAAATAATTTTAAAAAAAGATGAAACAAATGCCACTTGACTTAAAAAATATTGTCAATATCTTTGCAAATTGATGGCAGTGTAGGAACTTCTTTTACATGCCGTTTTTTGTGTTTGTTAAAATACGTGAACCATGCTTTTGGTTTTGTTTTTGGCATGGCATATGCAGGGATGAATGTGAAAGTAGACATAAGTCTAGAAAAACAGGAGGATCGTATTGATTGTAGTGCCTTGAAAGCTTGGTAGAAAAGCTAGATCTAGATCACAGATTTACTGTAAGTCGTAAGTTGCTGTGGATGAATGGAGTGCCGCAGAGCTGCAGTCAAACAAAGAGTTAGATTGCTTGCTTCTTGTCTTCCTCCTTCTCTGTAGTAATCTTAAAAGATCATCTTCAGTAAAATTTCAACGAAATTTCATTATATTGATAGCTTAAATGGTTTGGGCACAATGCATGTCTAAAGTTACTGTGTCGAGCTCAAACACTTTTTTTTACCCCAGCTTGTGCAAGCCAGGACAAGCGTACTGCCTGTGGCCGTACTGGGGGAATCTGTAGATATATAGGGAGAAAGGGATGGGTGAATAGGGTTAATCTGTAGAAATAGGGAGAAAGGGATGGGTGAATAGGGTTAATCTGTAGATATAGGGATAAGGGGATGGGTGAATAGGGTTAATCTGTAGAAATAGGGAGAAAGGGATGGATGAATAGGGTGAATCTGTAGAAATAGGGAGAAAGGGATGGGTGAATAGGGTTAATCTGTAGATATAGGGATAAGGGGATGGGTGAATAGGGTTAATCTGTAGAAATAGGGAGAAAGGGATGGATGAATAGGGTGAATCTGTAGAAATAGAGATAAAGGGATGGGTGAATAGGTTTAATCTGTAGATATAGGGAGAAAGGGATGGGTGAATAGGTTTAATCTGTAGGTATAGTGATAAAGGGATGGATACTAGTCAGCTACTGTCCAAGTGGACGTATCTAGATCTAGTGAAGCCTATAAGAATACAAGTAGAGTCTTTCATCTCCCTCGTAATCCTCAGAATGGTGCTTACTTCTCTCTCCTTTTTCTCTCGTATTGTAATAACTATCTGTTTACTTGTCTGTCTGCTTTTGTCTTGTATCTGTGTCTGTATATTTTGTATGTCTATTCTCTTAGAAACACAGTTGCTACACAGTGATAGACCTATCTGTCAATTGAAGTTCTGAGATCATGAGAGAACAATTTAGATAACAAGCAGGTTGTTCAACTTAAGGAATGGTTTTTGCTTCTGCCAAGCCTTGTTATAAGTTAAGTGTTTGAGATGTGTTGCACCATCATCTGCCAAGTGTTTGAGATGTGTTGTCCTTGCTAAACTAGAGCAACAGCGCCAGTGAAAGTGAACCTACTACCTTCCCCCGCCCCATCCCAGCCCGCCACCCTTGTCTTGTCATGTAGATTTCTGGTAACATGTGCTGACATTTAGCTTACTTTCACCATAGCAGTCCATCTTCAGGCCAGTTTGGGTAGTATTGTATGCTTGCAATTTAAAAGAACCCAACCAAAATTGCTGAAAAAGAAGGGATACATATATATATATATATATATATATATATATATATATAAGGGATACATGAAATACAAAATGGTGAAATGATATGGCTTTAACGCCCCTATCAACACTATTAGGTTGTTTAAGAGGCGGGACCTCCTAGTTTAACGTCCGTCTCAGAAAGGACCGAGCCAAGTGGGAAGTTCGTATAAAGTGCCTTACCCAAGGACACAACGTCGGACCGAGCTGAGGCTCGAACCCCCGAACCCGGAATCTCACATGTAATAATATATATATATATATATATAAGTAATAGAAAGGAGCGACACAGCTGTTGTATGTTCTGGACCTGGATGACGGAATCTCACATGTATATTATTATTTATTATATATATAAGTTATAGAAAGGAGCGACACAGCTGTTGTATGTTCTGGACCTGGAGGACGGAGGGAGACCCTTGGGCTAATAGTTCATTTTGGCTTTTTGATATTTTCCAGAGATTTTGGTGAAGTATTGTTTCTTGTTGTACATTTTTTAGCTGTTTATGATTTTTTTTTCCAGGATTGTCAAGTGCTTTATAATTATTGCTGCAACACACGTTGGAATAAACACTCCAGGATTATAATTATTGCTGCAACACACGTTGGAATAAATGCTCCAGGATTATAATTATTGCTGCAACACACGTTGGAATAAATGCTCCAGGATTATAATTATTGCTGCAACACATGTTGGAATAAACGCTCCAGGATTATAATTATAGCTACAACGCACACTGGACTAAACCTTGCAACCTCCCAAGATGATGGAGCTGGACTTAACTCGTGTTGACTACCTGCAGGTAAGTTCTGGACTATGCTGCAGATGACTATGGTTCAAATCCTCATTGATTCTTTTTTTAAACTCTATTTCTGTACAAACACCCTCCATATACTGAGTACTGTACAAACACCGTCCATATACTGAGTACTGTACAAACACCTATATACTGAGTACTGTACAAACACCCTCCATTTGTGTCAAGTTCATGGAAAGGTCTCTGGCCTCATTGTCTTCAGCAAAGGGTGGTCAACCCTGATGACCAACCCCAGTGGCACGAGGCATGTCGCACGAGGCATGTCGCGTTCACTTATTGACCTATCGTGAGTCTCAAGATCTTCGTTTATCCAGCTGCCCCTCCCCTGTACCTGTCCAAAACTTTCCATCTCTGACCGAGTTCCCCCACCTTTGTCGCCCCCCCCCCCCACTTTATGTTGTGACAACACCAATAATTCAGTCTGTCTTGCAAATTTGGGGGTAGAAACAACTGTTGCAATGACCAGGGAAGAGTTCACAGTTCAATGTGATCCCGCCTGGAGAGAACTTGTAGGCCCTACCCACCCAGCGAGTGATGTAAGGTTAGGTGGAGAGCTCAGAATATGAGTGCGATGTTTGGGGTAAACAAACGCGTCGGTCAGTTCACACCTCAGTGTGATCCCATCTGGGGCAAACATTGTACCGTTTCATCAAGACTTACAACGGACATGTGATCACTTTCACGAGAGTGGCTAATATTTGACACGGCAGGGAATTCAATGATCTCATCTTTTTACTCTTGGTTGATCGGCTGTGCCCGCTCAGGCTTCCCAGCCTCTGACTTAAAGATCTGCTCGGTTTATTGGATGAAGCCGGTCACTTTTGTCATCTACACATCCTTGAATAATGGGTAGGACGATTCTAAAAGTCTAGTGAAGACCTGTGTTTGGAACCTAGGAACCTACTGCCCACATCTGGGGACTCCACTCCACATGGGCTCGTGTAACTGGCTGTGACTTTGCCTGAAAGAATCAAATGCTTTCATACTTGGGGTATTGGGGAAGGGGGGGGTGTGTGCTCACTTAGAGTTTGTCTTTTGTGTACTGCTTCATCAGGATCCTTCCATTTCAAATATTCCAGATGCTGTCTGTGTTCCCATTCTGCTTTCAAACGCAGCATTCTTTGGTGCATTTTGATGCTTTTTTAATCTTCCTACAGGCGGGAATAACATGCCCTAAGTCAATGCAAGTCCTGCCCATAGCAGGCAAAACTCAAAAGGTAAGTCAAAGCTAGGATGAGTTTGATGTGTGTTGTGGCTATAGCAATGTTGGTAGGATGAGTTTGATGTGTGTTGTGGCTATAGCAATGTTGATAGGATGAGTTTGATGTGTGTTGGGGCTATAGCAATGTTGGTAGGATGAGTTTGATGTGTGTTGTGGCTATAGCAATGTTGGTAGGATGAGTTTGATGTGTGTTGTGGCTATAGCAATGTTGGTAGGATGAGTTTGATGTGTGTTGTGGCTATAGCAATGTTGGTAGGATTAGTTTGATGTGTGTTGGGGCTATAGCAATGTTGGTAGAATGAGTTTGATGTGTGTTGTGGCTATAGCAATGTTGGTAGGATGAGTTTTATGTGTGTTGTGGCTATAGCAATGTTGGTAGGATGAGTTTGATGTGTGTTGTGGCTATAGCAATGTTGGTAGAATGAGTTTGATGTGTGTTGGGGCTATAGCATTGTTGGTAGAATGGTTCTGTGGAGATCAAAGTGTCTTGTTCTAAACTTCCTTGCCCAATGGTGAAGGAAAATTGTTTTGTGTTTCTTTCGTATTATACTGGGGGGAAGATTCGGGAAGAAGGAAGAAGAAGAACTGAGGACAGATATATGCTTCTGGCAGGACTGGTCATCAATTCTGGCAGGACTGGTCATCAATTCTGGCAGGACTGGTCATCAATTCTGGCAGGACTGGTCGTCAATTCTGGCAGGACTGGTCGTCAATTCTGGCAGGACTGGTCGTCAATATGTTTAGTTAAAAGAAAAAACTTTGTCGTTCTTCTCAGAATTTTGTTGTTGTTGTTGTTGTTGTTGTTGCTCCCTTTGTATTTTTGTAACTGTTTTGAAATGAGTGATTAATGAGGGGTTGTTGTTTTTTTTTGGGGGGGGGGGGGGGGTTT
>NW_004797386.1:1506912-1509244 GCF_000002075.1 Aplysia californica
TTGATGTGTGTTGGGGCTATAGCAATGTTGGTAGAATGAGTTTGATGTGTGTTGTGGCTATAGCAATGTTGGTAGGATGAGTTTTATGTGTGTTGTGGCTATAGCAATGTTGGTAGGATGAGTTTGATGTGTGTTGTGGCTATAGCAATGTTGGTAGAATGAGTTTGATGTGTGTTGGGGCTATAGCATTGTTGGTAGAATGGTTCTGTGGAGATCAAAGTGTCTTGTTCTAAACTTCCTTGCCCAATGGTGAAGGAAAATTGTTTTGTGTTTCTTTCGTATTATACTGGGGGGAAGATTCGGGAAGAAGGAAGAAGAAGAACTGAGGACAGATATATGCTTCTGGCAGGACTGGTCATCAATTCTGGCAGGACTGGTCATCAATTCTGGCAAGACTGGTCATCAATTCTGGCAGGACTGGTCATCAATTCTGGCAGGACTGGTCATCAATTCTGGCAGGACTGGTCGTCAATTCTGGCAGGACTGGTCGTCAATTCTGGCAGGACTGGTCGTCAATTCTGGCAGGACTGGTCGTCAATATGTTTAGTTAAAAGAAAAAACTTTGTCGTTCTTCTCAGAATTTTGTTGTTGTTGTTGTTGTTGTTGTTGCTCCCTTTGTATTTTTGTAACTGTTTTGAAATGAGTGATTAATGAGGGGTTGTTGTTTTTTTTTGGGGGGGGGGGGGCGGTTCTTGGCATATCTGGAGATTCAGTTTTTGTTTGTTCTTTCAGATTGCTGTTGGCGACAGTGATGGAGTTGTTCAGTGTTTTGGAGTACGGAAAGGGGAAGTCCAGGTGAGTGTGGGGATGCTGAATGTCTAGTGCAGGGATGCGGTGATGCTGAATGTTGATGAAAGTAAGATGTGGAAGAAGAAAAACTTGGACATGATAACGGAGATGCAAGTTGCCAACGAAGTAGGCAGGCAGAAAGAAAGTCTGTGGTAATGTTGAGAGGCAATGATCATCTGTTGTTGGGTTGTTGTTTTTAAAAGAGCCTTTATTTGTCTGAAACTAAACACCTTTTTGACATGTAATATTTTTGGTTAACTTCTGAAATAAGGATTTTCTGAATGAAAAGTGAGTGGATCCTACCATTGTCGTCCTTTATGTTGGCAGCGGCCTTGGTAGAAGAGAGGAGAGTAGGACTTGTGGGAAGTAAGCAAGGTGCGGTAGTTATCTGACACCACTGTTGTCATGTTACAAGGTGCGGTAGTTATCTGACACCACTGATGTCATGTTACAAGGTGCGGTAGTTATCTGACACCACTGATGTCACGTTACAAGGTGCGGTAGTTATCTGACACCACTGATGTCATGTTACAAGGTGCGGTAGTTATCTGACCACACTGACGTCATGTTACAAGGTGCGGTAGTTATCTGACCACACTGATGTCATGTTACAAGCAAGGTGCGGTAGTTATCTGACCACACTGATGTCATGTTACAAGCAAGGTGCGGTAGTTATCTGACCACACTGATGTCATGTTACAAGCAAGGTGCGGTAGTTATCTGACCACACTGATGTCATGTTACAAGGTGCGGTAGTTATCTGACCACACTGATGTCATGTTACAAGGTGCGGTAGTTATCTGACCACACTGACGTCATGTTACAAGGTGCGGTAGTTATCTGACCGCACTGACGTCATGTTACAAGGTGCGGTAGTTATCTGACTACAATGATGTCATGTTACAAGGTGCGGTAGTTATCTGACCGCACTGACGTCATGTTACAAGGTGCGGTAGTTATCTGACCACACTGATGTCATGTTACAAGGTGCGGTAGTTATCTGACCACACTGATGTCATGTTACAAGGTGCGGTAGTTATCTGACCACACTGACGTCATGTTACACTCCACAAAAGTCGCCAGAGTTTATCATCAATCTTTTTCTATTTTTGTTAACGGGACTTTCCTACTCTCGAATTCGCCTCTACCTAGATTTTTCTTTGGGAAACAGATTTCCTTGGAATATTTGACAAGAATGTGATAAAACATTTTGCTGTAGACAATTCCCAGCGCAGTCAAATGTTAGTGACAAGACTTATGAAACATGACTTATGAAGAAACTCATGTTTGTTCGTTTGTTTTTTTGTTGTTGTTTTTTTGGTGAAATTTTTTTTCTAAGAAAGGGTTAGGTTTGAGAAGTAATCTACTGTTTGTTCTCAAACTTTACTCAGATAGTGTGAGTAGTCTGTGATCAAACCACAGAATTCTACACTGATAGAAGCGAAACTCCCTCTTCGCGATCGCCGATTCGCTGTGAGGAATTGAAACTAAAACATGGCGGCCGGTTGAGGGCACCCTTGGCTGCGCCGCACAGCGAGGCTTC
>NW_004797386.1:1511251-1513291 GCF_000002075.1 Aplysia californica
TGTGCCTCTAATCTGTGCCTCTAATCTGTGCCTCTAATCAGTGCCTCTAATCTGTGCCTCTAATCTGTGCCTCTAATCTGTGCCTCTAATCTTTGCCTCTAATCTTTGCCTCTTATATGAGGTATTTTTAGTTCTCGTTAACTTCTGCTACATTGGAAGTACAAATGTCCCTGTTGTGTTTACAAATGTCCCTGTTGTGTTTACAAATGTCCCTGTTCTGTTTACAGATGTCACTGTTCTGTTTACAAATGTCCCTGTTCTGTTTACAAATGTCCCTGTTGTGTTTACAAATGTCCTTGTTCTGTTTACAAATGTCTCTGTTGTGTGTGGCCAGGTATGTGGAGGGCACAGATCTCCTGGTGTGTGGCAACTTTGTGTTCAACCACTACCGCGACTGCAAGGACATCAACTACGTGGTGTGCAACGACAAAATCACTGACGTCCTGTGCCTGCCCACGGAGACACGGAATGGAATCACCCCCATCTTGGCCTGCCAGGACCGCGTACTGAGAGTGCTCCAGGTGACTTGTCAATGACACAGTTTGTTTGTTGTCTTAGGTGACTTGTCAACGACACAGTTTGTTGTCTTAGTTGACTTGTCAACGACACAGTTTGTTGTCTTAGGTGACTTGTCAACGACACAGTTTGTTGTCTTAGGTGACTTGTCAATGACACAGTTTGTTGTCTAGGTGACTTTTTCAACGACACAGTTTGTCTGTTGTCTTAGGTGACTTGTGGGGGAAGTGTCAAAGACACAGTTTGTGTGTCGTGGCAGGTCCCTTGTGCTCAAAGATAGAGTTTGTTGTCTGACATCTCTAGTGCTCCGATCAAAGATAAAGTTTGTTGTCTGACATCTCTAGTGGTCCGATCCTCCCGTCAGCTCACAAATAAACTCTGTCAGCCCATTCTTTGCCATTGTCCACTTGTGTCCCACTGACGCGTCTTCAAAGAGATGACACTAACAACTCTACCTGGCCAACTGTTGATGAGAGCCTCACCGCGGCGTGACACACAGTTTATTTTATACTATTTCTTCCTTTTTTTTCCCACAAATTATTTGACAAGTAAAAAATACGTAATCATTTTATTTGGAATCACTGCTTCCACAATGGACTTAATGATCTCGGAACGGTGGGACAGAACTGAAAAATATCAAAGAATTTGCTGGCTGATTTTAAACTGATTATTTTGCCGAGCGCCTGGTTTCACATATGATGATGAGATTTTTTACTTGCCAAATAATTTGTGGAAAAAAGAGTTGTGATTGCTTCAAGTGCTACGAAATAGGAAAACTACCTGTTTCCTTGATTTGGAGACCTATGTGGCTTGAAAGGGAATTTTTAGGAATGTAAATAATTGTTATGCAACATAAGGTATAATAAAATGTGAATCCCTGCCTCTAATCTCCTGTGTTGTGTATTATCTTTGTGTTCAGATGAACAAGTTCCTGCTAAAATTAAACAATAAGATAATTATTCAAATTTTGTCTCCAATCTTGTACTGTTAGATAAATAATGCATTTGCTTCTGCATAAAATGAAACAAAGTGACCTAGTAAGAACATTATTTTCTGTTTGATAGTAACATAGAAGAGGATGGAACTGATTGATGTGTTGTCCCGTGAACTGATTGATGTGTTGTCCCGTGAACTGATTGATGTGTTGTCCTGTGAACTGATTGATGTGTTGTCCTGTGAACTGATTGATGTGTTGTCCCGTGAACTGATTGATGTGTTGTTCTGTGAACTGATTGATGTGTTGTCCTGTGAACTGATTGATGTGTTGTTCTGTGGATGTGTTGTTCTGTGAACTGATTGATGTCTTGTTCTGTGAATTAATTGACGTGTTGTTCTGTGGATGTGTTGTTCTGTGAACTGATTGATGTGTTGTTCTGTGGATGTGTTGTCCTGTGAACTGATTGATGTGTTGTTCTGTGAACTGATTGATGTGTTGTTCTGTGAACTGATTGATGTGTTGTTCTGTGGATGTGTTGTCCTGTGAACTGATTGATGTGTTGTTCTGTGAACTGATTGATGTGTTGT
>NW_004797386.1:1517401-1520116 GCF_000002075.1 Aplysia californica
TACTTCACTCACCTCCTGATATGTTAGAGATAATATGATTGCTGTACGGAGTACTTCACTCACCTCCTGATATGTTAGAGATAATATGATTGCTGTACGGAGTACTTCACTCACCTCCTGATATGTTAGAGATAATATGATTGCTGTACAGAGTACTCCACCCACCTCCTGATATGTTAGAGACAATATGCCTTTCATAGGACCACTGTTTGACCTATTAAAAACAGAAACGTTTGAACATCTCCTTTGCCTCCCCCCTTAGCCCCGCCCACCGGTGTAACAAGCACAGTCAACCAATGCCACCCCTCACTGCCATCATGGAACAACGATTCCAAGAACTCTTTTCTCAGCGGGCCGTACGATCAGGGCGGCAGGCATTGGGCAATCTAATTTCACACCTCTGGCTTCTGGCTACCCAGGAAAGTTTCCGTAGTGGCTGGCTACTTGAGCACTCTCTCGGGAAGTCGTGAGATTTCCCACCCACACTCCACTGACCATCTGCATCGCTCAGGGCTCACATGATGGGGTAACATCTACCCCCCCATGGCAGCCCTACTCCCCTTCCTCGCCCAGGGGCATGGCCATGGCGTTAGTGTAGAGCCAGCAGAACCAAACTTGTGAGTTTTGTTTCAAATCAGGACTGAACGGGCAAAGCATTTTCCGTCTTAGACAGGTGAAACCCTCTGAAGGGAGCAAATTTTTCTTTCCGTTTCCGCGTTGGACAGGTTTCCTTTTTATATAGGTAATTAAAGAGTAATATATCAAGGGGGGAGTGGGGAGATTCTGTTAAGACAGGTTTCCGTTTTATACAGGTAATTAAAGAGGGATATACATTGTATCAAGGGGGGAGTGGGGAGTTCCCGTTTTATACAGGTTTCCGTTAAGGCAGGTTCGACTGTATTCTAATGTCCAGATTTGTAGGTGTTCACCTGTAGCTCTGTTGGTATTTTGTTGAAAGGTGTTGTAAATGACCCTGGTTCAAACCTCTAATTCGGTTTTTGTGAATCACGAAATCTGGGAAGTTTTATAGCTCTCAGTTCCCTTGTCTTAGTTCCAATTCCCAGTGCGTCAGTTTTGAACGTTGGTTGTTGGGGGAGTCTTCAAGGATCTCCACCCACTTAGCTCCAACTTTTCGTAGATGGATGTCACATGATATTGTGTGTTGTGTGTTGTCATGTCCCATGTGTGTTGTGTGTTGTGATGTAGGAACTAGGACAATGTCCCATGTGTTGTGTGTTTCCACAGTTTGGTACCAAGCCACCGCTGGGAAGTGCCCAATGACAAGCGTAGCGGAGGTAACAGTTTCTTTCTCATTCTGTCATGTGAACTTTGTGGGTGCTCTCCGTCTTTTGACCTCCGATATGACCTCTAGAGATGTACTTTTTTTTTTATTGCTTTAGCTTTATAAAAGTTTTGAAGGTTTGTTACGTTTCACCCTCTAAAATGTGCAGAAATATTGACGAAATTGGTGAAATTTGTATAGATCATTGAATTTCAGTAGAAAGTTGGAATGAATCGCAATTGCTCTTGTGATCTGAAGAGCAGAGGAATTAGTCCAGACTGCTACTTTTGTAATGTGGGACTGCCTTTTGCCATAACATTTCACACATGGAAAGACGTCTCTTGATGACTAGTTGCTACTTTTGTAACGTGTGGCTGCTTTTTGCCATAACATTTCAAACATGGAATGACGTCTCTTGATGACTAGTTGCTACTTTTGTAACGTCTGGCTGCTTTTTGCCATAACATTTCACACATGGAAAGACGTCTTTTGATGACTAGTTGCTACTTTTGTAACGTGTGGCTGCTTTTTGCCATAACATTTCACACATGGAATGACGTCCCTTGATGACTAGTTCAATAACAGTTTTGTTTGGAGACCCCCAGCAACTGATGTGAGTGATTGTACAACGACTCTCATGATGCTGTTTTTGGTCCACAAGGTCCCCTCTCTCGTGGCGCCCGCCACACAGCTGTGTCTGGCCAAAGTAGCTGAGAAGGAAGTCTTACTTACTGCAGTTCCTGGAAACAGGTCCCTTTTCCAGTGACACCAGCTATGGAGTCCTACACTTTTCCTCTGTTGTGTCTGTCTGTCTGTCTGTCTGTCTGTCTGTCTGTGTGTGTGTGTGTATGTCTGTCTGTGTGTCTGTCTGTCTGTCTGTGTGTGTGTCTGTCTGTCTGTCCCCAGCACTAAAGGACCATACTATTGGGTGGACGTGCTTCTCTTTCCTGTAACAAAGCTGTCAGGGAGCTGTCTGTGGCCAGAGTGGCTGCATGGGAGGGGAGGGTTGAGAGTTGTGTGGTTTGTTTGTGCGAGAGTCGTGTGGTTTGTTTGTGCGAGAGTTGTGTGCTTTGTTTGTGCGAGAGTTGTGTGGTTTGTTTGTGCGAGAGTTGTGTGGTTTGTTTGTTCAAGAGTTGTGTGGTTTGTTTGTGCGAGAGTTGTGTGGTTTGTTTGTTCAAGAGTTGTGTGGTTTGTTTGTTCGGCAGGTGTGCTGTGCCTAGACAACTACGACATCACCGCGGACGGCGTCCTTGACCTCCTGGTGGGCCGCGATGACGGGCAGGTGGAGGTGTACAGTTATGATGACGCAGACGAGCCCGTCCATCGCTACAGTCATGTGAGGGTTGTTGTTGTTGTTGTTGTTGGTGGTGGTGGTGGTGGTGGTGGTGGTGTTGTTGTTGTTGTTGTTGTTGTTGGTGTTGTTGTTGTTGTTG
>NW_004797386.1:1523460-1526345 GCF_000002075.1 Aplysia californica
GAGAGAGAGAGAGAGAGAGAGAGAGAGAGAGAGAGAGAGAGATGACTAGGGCGTCTGCTAGTTTCCACTGACAATCTAGGAAGGACATAACAAAGTCCACTGTATGGTGATGTCAGTGTAAGAGATGTCCACTGTATGGTGATGTCAGTGTAAGAGATGTCCACTGTATGGTGATGTCAGTGTAAGAGATGTCCACTGTATGGTGATGTCAGTGTAAGAGATGTCCACTGTATGGTGATGTCAGTGTAAGAGATGTCCACTGTATGGTGATGTCAGTGTAAGAGATGTCCACTGTATGGTGATGTCAGTGTAAGAGATGTCCACTGTATGGGGATGTCAGTGTAAGAGATGTCCACTGTATGGTGATGTCAGTGTAAGAGATGTCCACTGTATGGTGATGTCAGTGTAAGAGATGTCCACTGTATGGTGATGTCAGTGTAAGACCTCTCTATGTTGGGGGTGTTCACTCTACTGTGGTCTGGTACTGTGGTCTTACCTCTCTATGTTGGAGGTGTTCACTCTACTGTGGTCTGGTACTGTGGTCTTACCTCTCTATGTTGGAGGTGTTCACTCTACTGTGGTCTGGTAGTGCCTGGTGTTTACTGCATGTGCTCGGGGTTTCAAACATGTCGTACATGCATAACAGACTACAAAATGTAACATCTAACGGTTTTAGTATTTTTTGTCTCATCTTCTCTCTCGACCGTTGTCTCATCTTCTCTCTCGACCGTTGTCTCATCTTCTCTCTCGACCGTTGTCTCATCTTCTCTCTCGACCGTTGTATCATCCTGCAAATGCACTGTACTACTAACCTGCTTGCAGCCGTCTACAAAAATGTCTCCTGTTCCCATCTGCCGTCACTAATGCCCCCCCCCCCGGGGCAATCCCAGTGACAAGTGTCTTTAGGCCATTCCCAAAGGGGGGACATTTCTCGTTCATGCACAGTAGAATTGTAAATGGGCTGACTCATGTCGCGCTCATAATTGTGCCTGATCTACAACAGGGAACTGCTGCTTTTTCTTTCCTGATCCTTACTATTGTCATTTTTTCTCTACTTTTTTGTATGTTTGTCACTCTCTTGTGACCCGCTATTTCCGGGGTGCCTTGATAGTCGAAGCAGACTTTGTGCTGTTGAAGCTAGAGAGGTGAGCAGAGTAAGTCTGATTCCCTGTAAGGACTTCTCTGTTGTCATCCACCCCTTGGTGCTCACATGACCTTATGCAGTTGTGAGCGCCGTAAAACCTTACTAAAACTTAACGAAACTAATGCCCCTCTAATCTTGCTGCTTCCTGTAACTGTGACGTGCCTGTCCATACGCCCTGTCAGAGCAAACTGTAGCCTCAGATGTACAGAATTAACTGTAGCCTCAGATGTACAGAACAAACTGTAGCCTCAGATGTACAGAACAAACTATAGCCTCAGATGTACAGAGCAAACTGTAGCCTCAGATGTACAGAGCAAACTGTAGCCTCAGATGTACAGAACTAACTGTAGCCTCAGATGTACAGAGCAAACTGTAGCCTCAGATGTACAAAGCAAACTGTAGCCTCAGATGTACAAAGCAAACTGTAGCCTCAGATGTACAGAACTAACTGTAGCCTCAGATGTACAGAACAAACTGTAGCCTCAGATGTACAGAGCAAACTGTAGCCTCAGATGTACAGAGCAAACTGTTGCCTCAGATGTACAGAGCAAACTGTAGCCTCAGATGTACAGAGCAAACTGTAGCCTCAGATGTACAGAGCAAACTGTAGCCTCAGATGAACAGAGCAAACTGTAGCCTCAGATGTAGATGTACAGAACAAACTGTAGCCTCAGATGTACAGAGCAAACTGTAGCCTCAGATGTACAGAGCAAACTGTAGCCTCAGTGTACAGAACACACTGTGTTCCCACCCTCCGCTGTACAATGTCAGACTTCTGACAGACCAAACTTGTGCTTCCATCCTCCACTGTACCCACACAAACTGTCAATGACTGTCTGCTCAACCAAAATCGCCACTTTATGACAACCGAGAGCCAAACAGTTACGTCTGGTAGTGGTAGCCACTGTCTGTCTGTCTGTCTGTCTGTCTGTCTGTCTGTCTGTCTGTCTGTCTGTCTGTCTGTCTGTCTGTCTGTCTGTCTGTCTGTCTGTCTGTCTGTCTGTCGCCGCTGTAGCCCTCGTGTCTGCCCCGTGCATGAAGCTTGTGGTGTTGGTCCCCCCCCCCCCCACAGGCTGGGTGTTTGCCCTAACCACAGAGCACCTGACCAAGGAGGCGGGGCCTCAGCATGTCGCCACAGACGCGGTCGCCGTGGCTAAAATCAACAACCTCAAGTAGGTCCTGGCGTGCCGTGTACTCTCTCCCCCTCCCAGCTCTTGTCATTTTGTCACCGTGGTCCATCTTTGTCACTGTGGTCCATCTTTGTCACCGTGGTCCATCTTTGTCACCGTGGTCCATCTTTGTCACCGTGGTCCGTCTTTGTCACTGTGGTCCGTCTTTGTCACCGTGGTCCATCTTTGTCACTGTGGTCCATCTTTGTCACCGTGGTCCGTCTTTGTCACCGTGGTCCGTCTTTGTCACTGTGGTCCGTCTTTGTCACCGTGGTCCGTCTTTGTCACTGTGGTCCGTCTTTGTCACCGTGGTCCATCTTTGTCACTGTGGTCCATCTTTGTCACCGTGGTCCATCTTTGTCACCGTGGTCCGTCTTTGTCACTGTGGTCCGTCTTTGTCACCGTGGTCCGTCTTTGTCACCGTGGTCCGTCTTTGTCACCGTGGTCCGTCTTTGTCACTGTGGTCCGTCTTTGTCACCGTGGTCCATCTTTGTCACTGTGGTCCATCTTTGTCACCGTGGTCCATCTTTGTCACCGTGGTCCGTCTTTGTCACTGTGGTCCGTCTTTGTCA
>NW_004797386.1:1526445-1527627 GCF_000002075.1 Aplysia californica
CCGTGGTCCGTCTTTGTCACTGTGGTCCGTCTTTGTCACCGTGGTCCGTCTTTGTCACTGTGGTCCGTCTTTGTCACCGTGGTCCATCTTTGTCACTGTGGTCCATCTTTGTCACCGTGGTCCGTCTTTGTCACCGTGGTCCGTCTTTGTCACCGTGGTCCGTCTTTGTCACTGTGGTCCGTCTTTGTCACCGTGGTCCTCTTTGTCACCGTGGTCCGTCTTTGTCGTATGTCAAACTTTTTTCAAGAGAAGCAAAAAACCAACTGTTGTATTTTGGCCAGGATGTTGTCTTCCTACAGACTGTTGAGTACGTGGAAATCTCTTTGTGAAGGAGAGCACGTGGAAATCTCTTTGTGAAGGAGAGCACGTGGAAATCTCTTTGTGAAGGAGAGTACGTGGAAATCTCTTTGTGAAGGAGAGGAATGAGACTTGGACCAATAGACATGCCTCAGCAAACTCTACGACATATTTGCAATTTTCATTTCTTTTCAAAGTTCTGACATTCTACAATAGGGATTGATGGTGACAATTTACTAGGCATTGTCTTTCTTGTTTCAATTTTACATTCTTATACATTTGTTGGAGAACGGCTGAATTTGTCTTCTACCATTTCTTCTTCCAAAGATATCTCTTAAGTGTTGAGAAGATAAAAAAAAAGAAACAGAAAGGAACAAATGTATATATTTACTGCAGCGTAAGTCTATACCAAGGGTTCTTGAACAAATGTCTTTTACCCTATTTCTAGCCCGGCATTGAAGCAAAAGAAAGTAGCTTTTTTTAACCAGAGAATATTTCTATTTTGAGACTGGTCGGCAAAGTGGGAGGGGCGGGGGGGGGAGTTCTTTGTGTGTCGTGTTGTGTGCTGACCCTTTAGCAAGTGTTTTTTCCATCTCGCATTTCTGTACAGTCAAGTGAAGATCCTTTCTGTACAGTCATGTGAACTTTCTGTACAGTCATGTGAACTTTCTGTACAGTCATGTGAAGATCCTCATGTACCGGGGGGGGGGGGAATAATTACTTTTTTGGTTTTAAAAATTCTTTTGTGGCTTCAGGAATAGACTTGGCCTTGAGAAAAAATTGTTCTTAAAATAAACTTGTTTTAGTGATAAACTTGTTTTAGTGATAAACTTGTTTTAGTGATAAACTTGTTTAGTAATAAACTTGTTTTAGTGATAAACTTGT
>NW_004797387.1:0-3013 GCF_000002075.1 Aplysia californica
CTTCTTCTTCTTCTTCTTCTTTTTCTTCTTCTTCTTCTTCTTCTTCTTCTTCTTCTTCTTCTTCTTCTTCTTCTTCTTTTTCTTCTTCTAACCTCACCCTACCTCTACCACGACGAGGGCTGTCTACCACCATGTGTCTGTTCTACTTGACGGTAGACCGTTAAATAGACCGTCAACTAGAACAGAAACATAGTGGTAGACTGTCACATATAACAAAGGGGGGCTCTCGTGGCCTAGATCTGAAGGTGTTGGCCTCTCATTCAAAGGTCCCGGGTTCGAATCAGGGTAGCAATCGAAAAATCATATTCTCTAAAATTGTCTCCTTTCACCTCGGATCCTTTCCTGCTCTCTAGCAATGTTCTGTCTTCTTCTTTCGTCTCCTCTTTCTGCCCCCACCCCCTCACCTCCTTTGCCCCCTCCTCTGGGCTCCTGATTCTTTCTGCAGCCTTTCTACTGCTACTCCTTGGCTCCTTCTTACAGCTGTCTTTCTGCCACACCCCTGATCTTCTGGTAGGAAATATCTACACCTAGCCTTCTCGGACAAGGGCGAAAAATGTCGGAGAGCCCATGTGCAAGTTGCGCACATTAGATATCCCTCGGTGGTCTAAAATTGATAAGAGTAGGCTTTGGCTGCCATCCGGGCAAAATTCAAAATTTCCTACCTACTGAAAACGTTTAATGTGTCCCGTGCGCTCATATGACCTTATGTAGTTGCGAGCGCCGCAAAACACTTACCCCCAAAAATGTAACAAAAACATCAGGGTAGACCGTGAACGAGAACAAAACATGGTGGTAGACCGTGAACTAGAACAACAAAGCATGGTGGTAGACCGTGAACTAGAACAACAAAACATGGTGGTAGACCGTGAACTAGAACAACAAAGCATGGTGGTAGACCGTGGACTAAACTGACACCCAACTGTTTCCTCCCACGGTCCCCGCTGTCCAGAACACAAAGTGGCACAACTGCACAAAGTTCACATCTCCGGCATCTCGCCCTTCACCATGAGCGACCCCGAGAACTTCCGCTCCTCCCTCACCCTCGACGTCAACGCCATCATCGATGACGTCATCGTGAACGGCGCAGCAGACCCGGGGAGCTACTACGACAACAGCACGGACAGCGAGTTCCCGCTCTTCATCGACTTCTTCCCCAATAGACCCAGGAACGTCTACAACCCCCCTTCCTGCATAAATCTGGTCAAGAGAGGGTCTTCCGTCATCCGCATGGCCAACGACAAGTGCACGGACAGCGGCAGGTACCTGTGTGAGGTCACGGTCACTAGGGAGACGCACTGAGGTCAGTTGTGTCAAGGTCATCAGCTGGGAGAGCTCGGTGACCCTCCGGTCAAGGTCAGGGTGGCATGAGAGACTTGGAGATAATGATATTAATAATAAAGTCCTATGTACATGAGCATCTCCTTGAATACAGCGTGGGTACGGTCATTATTTGATCATACCAGCCTCTGGCTCTTTGTTGGTTGGTTGGTTGATTTGTTTGTTTGTTTGAGTGAAATGAAACACATTGATACACTTCCTGTCTTTTAGTGCACGCCAATGGCAGGACAGACAGACAGACCGACAGACAGACAGACAGACAGATATACAGACAGACAGACCGACAGACAGACGACAGACATATATACAGACAGACAGACCGACGACAGACAGACAGACAGACAGACAGACAGACAGACAGACAGACAGACAGACAGACATTATACAGACAGAGAGAGAAAATTAGAAAGAAATAGAACTGGTGCGCCCACCTTGCCACTCACCCACTCACGATATACTCTGAGCAGACACACTCACTCATCTGTGTTCTACAGACACAAACAATAAACACAGGCCACACAGCCCAGCACTCACCCACTCACGATAACCACACATCCAGCTACACAGACAAAAACTGAACTCACATCCACCTAACACAGACAAAAACTGAACTCACATCCACCTAACACAGACAAAAACTGAACTCACATCCACCTAACACAGACAAAAACTGAACTCACATCCATCTACACAGACAAAAACTGAACTCACATCCAGCGCATACAGGGACAAAGCACCTACCCACTACACCACAGAAACCTGTACAGCAAGAGATCCCCTCACACAAATACGACAAACACAAACTTCTTCCTTTGAGAGGACAAATACGACAAACACAAACTTCTTCCTTCCTTTGGTAGGACAAATACGACAAACACAAACTTCTTCCTTTGAGAGGACAAAATTCACTTTATTGGTTCTGCACGTCATCTATTTCCACGTTTCATTTGGAGAAAACATTTGCCACACAGGCCACCAAAATTAGCTATTGGTCGAAACACAAACCCAAATAAAAATCTTTTCCAAGTAAATTCTCAAGTACAGTATTTCTCATTTCTCAATCTACAAATGGTAAACTTTGGCTATAAAAATGAGTAAAAACCAACGCTGAAATAAAGGGGCAAAAGTATCGGTCTGCAAGATCTGAGACGAGTTTTATCACATTGTTCATGATTTATCACATGTTTGTAACAGCCACATTTCCCTTCAAATACACACAGATGATAGCAACAGTAAAACTACACAGTAGACCATGGGGGACTCATACAGGTGAACATTTTCTTCACATTGATGAAGACCAAATAGAATCATAAAGTTGTGAAAAAATACTTGGATCTACGCCCTTGTCACACAGTGAAAGATGCTTTACGGAGTTCACAGAATTCACAGAGTTCACAGAGTTCACGGAAGACAGACGGACACACTCGATAAAAATTAATTCTGCCCTCGGTAATGGAACTCATGTTTTCGGAATGCAGCAGTGAAGAGTCTAACTACTACACCACAGATGCCTGTAACACAGGGACAGTTCACAGGCCAAAATATCATCAGATTTCACAAACAACGGGACACAGGGGAACAACTCAGCCACAATGTATTTATATGATGAGAAATGGGCTCAAAACATTAATTAAAATGATTACATTTCAAACATAATGTATGTATTTCAAAAGTA
>NW_004797387.1:3113-5647 GCF_000002075.1 Aplysia californica
GGGGATACAAAGTGAAACAGACAGGGACTGAAAAGAAAACTGGACTCAAATAAATAAAAGTGGCTTCAATATTATGTGAGCAAAGGTGTGTGTGTTCACTGACAACAAAGTATGATGCGCATGTGGAAAAGATTGACAGGTAAAAACAAAAATACCGTACACTCTCTTAGAGTGAGGAAAAAAAAAGTAAGAAAACCAGCAAAATCAACTATTGTTTTAAAAATAGAAATGACTCTATCAATCACGGTCGACGCCATTCTGTCTTTCTTCCATCACAAGTCTCAAAAACAAACAAAAACCCCCCACAAAAACCCTCCAAAAAACTCTACACATGCTGTTAGAAATATCTTCACTGACCACATTTCCAATATCCATTTAAGCAAAAGAAACGTCTTTATTTTCGTGGTTTGTTATTTCCATCTTTTATCTCCTCCTCTTTTATCTCAACCTCTTTTATCTGGTCCTCTTTTATCTCGAGCAGGCCCAAACCACATGAGGATATTTCCTCCCCGCTCAGAGCCGGGAGTGTGTGCAGGAAGCCTTCATCAATTTGATTAAAGAAGCACTCATGAACAAACAAACTAAAACAGATTCCTACACCGACAAAATCAATTAAGGACACATAAGGCATGCCAGAAGTTTCCCGCTACCCCAATCTCTGCAATACTGTGTACGGTCAACAGATACGGAACGACAATAATATTTCTCGCAGGGAAGATTTTTATCTCACCGACAACAGCATTGTTCAATATTTTTGTCTCAGAAACACACTTCTCTCGTTTCTGTTTCGATCACAACACGCAGGCCGCCACCTTTCACCCAGAAGAACTCTCCTGCTTTGTTAGTTTGCCAAAACTAGGTCGAAGCTCTCGCTGTACACAACAATTGTAACAAACAGGATTTCTCAAAGGCATGTACATCATCTCTTAAGTATTCAATATTATTTCTTCCAGGTTTATTAAAAATGAGTTCAGTATTTTCAAGAGAAGCTTCCACTATATTATACAACTGGGTCAGGGTCATGTCCACGACCTTCACACCATGACCTTGTGCGGCTCGTTGACCTTGCGCTCGACCTGGGCCAAGTACTTGTCTGGGATGCCAGCCTCTCTGTAACGACAAAACAAAAACATATATTAAAGCCATAAAAATGTCAATTTTCAGTTTCCTCGGACTCTCAACCTATGGAAATTGCCAAACTTTGGCGGCCATTTTCTCGCTAATTTTACCTCTGAAACCAGGCGATCCCACCATCTTCAATCGCAAATATCTCGACTTCTATTCAAGATAGATGGATTTTTTTTCTTCAAAGGCAAGACAAAAGAAGAGGCTATAAGATGATACAAATACTTCCATATGCCTTAAATTGACGAGCGCTAGATTCCACCATGTCATAAACATGTAGGAGACATTGACTATATCTAAGTATGTAAGTAGCTATGGTGTTTGATAGTTTCAGGAGACATTGACTATATCTAAGTATGTAAGTAGCTATGGTGTTTGATAGTTTCAGGAGACATTGACTATATCTAAGTAGCTATGGTGTTTGACAGTTTCAGGAAACATTGACTATAATCTAAGTATCTACGGTGTTTGATAGTTTCAGGAAACAAGTTCCCCCCCCTTCCTCCTGTCAAACAAACTTCCTGGGAACTGGCTCAGCTAAGTCCCCCGACCTTGGTGTTTCTACAAGTGGCTAGAAAAATCTTATTTCACTTTTTTAAAAGTAAAAAAACACACACAAAAAAAACCTCTAACAAAACGACAAAAAACAAAACAGCAAATCAACCAGAAATGTTGCAAAACAGTCAACATTTGACAAAAACTCAAACTTCTCCATCACAAATCGCATGTCTCTGTGACACAAGACTGGGAAGATCAAAGTCAAATTAGCATAACACAAACCATAAATTCTCTTGGAAACGCACGCTACAACCGGAACGTACTCTCAAATCACTCTGACGCACATCGCAGTTTCTTTTCCCACAAGACTGGGAACAAAAACTCCCAACAGTTCAAGCAAAAAACTCAAAAATCAACAACTGTCTTTACAAAGCCACAGGGAATAAAAAAGTTGAGATTCTTCAAATTCTCAAACAAGCTGCAATCACAAACAGAGAGTCCCCTCTCTCCAACAATCTTCAATCACAAACACAACAATCCTCAATCACAAACACAACGGTCCTCACAACTTCTCACGCCACATCTGCAGTTTCAGACGCTTGAAACACAAATTTCCTTTCTGCATAAGTCAAATATTTTTCTGGGATTCCAATGTTTCTGTAGATGTTGAGACAGGCAGTGTGAAGAAAGTATTTGACACGCCCGTAGACACAACTAAGATCTTTGACAAAGACAACGGCGTTCTTGAAGAGGGACAAACAATGTTGCAGTCCATAAACAAAGAATCTTTTGCGACACAACAAAGCTCTCATGTAGGGCAATGAGATCCATTCACCATTCTTCTCTACCCTATTGTCTCTCCCTCCCTCCTCCCCCCTCCCTCTCTCTTACACACACACAA
Organism: Aplysia californica; assembly: GCF_000002075.1. Lineage (NCBI taxonomy): Eukaryota > Metazoa > Mollusca > Gastropoda > Aplysiida > Aplysiidae > Aplysia > Aplysia californica. The sequence goes on from NW_004797387.1 coordinate 5,638, forward strand.
CCCCTCCCTC
>NW_004797387.1:8336-9709 GCF_000002075.1 Aplysia californica
AGAGAGAGAGAGAGAGAGAGACAGAGACAGAAACAGAGAAAGAGATAGAGAGAGATAGATGAGGACATCTATGTTGGATATTTATCCTTAAATTGAGACATAGTCTGGCAGGACATATAAGGCCATAGACATACATGTGTAATATATTATATCTGTGGCCAAAATGATCAGTTTGTGTAAATCATAAATGTGTAAATAATTCGTGCCAGCAAAAGGGTCGCGGATAGAGACGGATGCAGACACCACCAAGTGGGGTGGATAGAGATGTTTTTAGTTTTAGTAAGAGCTTTACAGCACTTGCAACACAATAAGGTCATATAAGTGCCAAAGAATAGAAGTGTTACTAGAGAGTAACAAGAAAAAAAAAGAAGGAACAGAGATAAAGACGACAGATTTTGAAAGGAAAGAAGGAGCAAACCACACCTGATCACCCACTAGAGACGGATAGAGAGACAACAAGGGGGGTGGATAGACACGGATAGAGAGACCATCAAGCACTGACCCTCAGTGACAGTTGCTCCAGTTTCTTGCGCTCCAGAGAGCCCTGGTCCTCCTCCATCAGCTTCTCTATGTACCTGCCTCACACACACACACACATACAGAGAGAGGACAAATGGACCATGAAATGTTTTACAGTGCAATAGAGAGATAAATAAATACATAGATATGTGAATAAAGAAACAATCAAAGAAACAAATAAACAGACACTGAAAGAATTGAATGAATTAATGAATAAATAAACAGTGAATGAATAATTGAATTAGTAAAGGAATCCACAATAATGAAGAAATTAAGAAATAATGAATGAATGAACTGATCAATACTAAAAAAATGAATCAATAAATGAATGAAGGAAAATAAAAATAAATAAAAGAGTAAAATAAGAATGAATGAATGAAGGAATGAATGAAGGAATGAAACAATGAATGCATAAAAAGTAGAACCACCCCCAACATCATCAACACCCGCCCCAACCACCTCTGCTTCTGTATGTTCTCCTGGTCCTTTCTCTCCAGCTCAAACACAATGAATGAGTGAATGAATGAATGAATGAAAGAATGAATGAATGAATGAATGAATGAATGAATGAATGAATGAATGAATGAATGAATGAATGAATGAATGAATGAATGAACAAATAGAACCACCACTATCATCACTGACACCCACCTCTGCATCTGTATGTTCTCCTGATCCTTCCTCTCCAACTCAAACAGCCTCTCCTGTTCATTCTCGTCCATCTGCTCCATCAGTTTGGCCGCCCCCAGCAGCTGTTCCTCCTTGCGCTTCTTCTCGATCTCCTCCGTCACCAAGATGGCGTTTTGACGATCCACCTGCCCGCACGTAGAAGAGAAGGAGGGGGGAGGGGGGAG
>NW_004797387.1:9992-14046 GCF_000002075.1 Aplysia californica
GGGGGGGGGGAGAGTGGGGAGAAAATGGTATTGAAAAAAAAGGTTAAAACAGCATTTAGAAAACTGACAATATGTTACATTTAAAAAAGTCCTCCTGTGATTAAATTAACACAACTGTCCACCTGCTCTTTACCTGAGTATTTAGAAAACAGACATATTCACTATCCTCTTTACCTGTGTATTTAGAAAACAGACAGACACTTTACCTGTGTATTTAGAAAACAGACAGACACTTTACCTGTGTATTTAGAAAACAGACAGACACTTTACCTGTGTATATAGAAGACAGACATATACACTGTCCACCTGCTCTTTACCTGTGTGTAATAAAGTAACGATCAACCTGTAATAATTATGCTGAATAGAAGGACATAACTCTTCTAAGACTAGCACCCTATTGATTATCATGGTTGCATCCCCTTTTGGCCCCTTGTCTGTTGTGTAAATCTTCAGAATAAAGATCAGTTCCGGTGCACCAATGATGGCCGCCCCCTTGTCTTCAAAGAGCTGTGTGCTTGTAATGGACAATCAAAGTCAATCTCTTACAGTTTGGCGACGAGGATGGTCTGTTCTTATTTTGTATGATACTGGACCTGGCTGGATTGAACTTTGGGAGACCCACTGCGTTTACATTATGAATGCACACTACTAGCCCTAACTACAGTGGGGAGTTTCAGGGGGCTTGTTGCCCCTGGAAACAATAATAAATAAAAAGACTCACATTTTTTGTGTAGATCTAGATCTAGTCTCTAGATCATAAATGTAAACCTATAACATAAGAGCGGACCATTGCACAGCTAGGCTCAAAAGTAGATTAGTTCCGGCCTCGTTCAGTGTTGGCAGTGTTGGGGTAATTGTTTCCTTCCTTGTGTTCACTTCCCGGGGAGGACTTCCATAGCGAAGGACCACAGCTGAACTCTACGGATATCTATCTATGGCCATCAAAATCAGTACGAAAGGTCTAAACTTTAGGCTAAAGCCAGTATGTTACAAGACTTAGATTTAGATTTAGATCTACCTAACAAATGATGAAATTGCCGTGGTTTACGTATTCTTAATCCCAATGCAAAGTTTTGAATATTCAGTCGGGGAAGCATAGAGTCTTATCTAGATCTAGATCTAGATCTAAATCTAGTCGCGGCCGGAATTAAACGCGAGAAAGTAAACAATTGCCAGTGTTGGGTCCACCAAAGTTCAATCTTACCCTGGGTCTGAACATACTTCACAAATATGTCCATGCAACCATTTCTCGCCCTTTCCAAAGTTCCTGACATACACACTGTCATCCATCCTCATCTCTCTTTCCCTGGCTGTTTTGTCATGATTGAGTTTTTGTGATTGCTGGTGTTGTATGACAGTGTGTTGTGATTGCTGGTGTTGTATGACAGAGTGTTGTGATTGCTGGTGTTGTGTGACAGAGTGTTGTGATTGCTGGTGTTGTATGACAGAGTGTGGTACAGTTGGGTGGAGAAGATCAAGGTATGTCTTTAGTTTTCTACCACAAAGTAGATCTAGTTCACAAGATGGACATGTGGAGTGACATGATATTTGGTTAAAAATCTGTTCATGCTCTCTGTAAGAGAAAACTTGTTACCCATTTTGATAATGGAACTTTTGAAGGTGCCAACAGTCTTCTCTGCAAAGCCATTACCGGCTGGACGATATGGCGAAGTGGTTATGTGTTATGAATGTGCTCAATGTCATTTGCAGCACAAAGCAATTTGAATTCTTGAGAGGTAAAGCTTAGACCATTGTCAGAGACAATTTGGTCTGGCAGGGCCATGGTAGGAAAATAGTTCCTTCTGCTCAATGATGGTGTCAGATGTGGTGATTGTGTTCATGACTTTTACTTCTAGCCACCTGGAATGGGTAACCGGTCATTTCGTCACACGGTCATCTCGTCACATCCCAGTTATGTGCCACGAAATGACTTCGCTTATATATCTCTCCAAAAGCAGAGCTTTGGAGGATCAGCCTAAAGCTTTTTTTTTTTCGAAGTTAAATAAATTATTAACGTAAATTAAATCTTCGTCCAAACTGTTCTGTAGTTCAACAATATAGCAAAAATAATGTCTGGTAAAGAATTAATAAGGCTTTGTTTGAAGCAAAATTGCAGTACCGTACATTTCTATTGTAAAATATTTTAGGGGCCTAGCTAATTTATTTTTATCAGAACTATTAAGATATAATATTGTTAATCACACCTTTCATCAATAATAAAACGGTACGGTACCTAAAACTTTTGTTGATCTGACTCGACAGATTTCAATATAATTGTCAATGCATATATCATTTATGAATGGTGTAGCTGATCAGGTGGGAACGACGACTCGCACAGGCCCAACCCTCCCCCCAAAAATCATGACTTGCGACTGCCACGACAATGCGCGTTTAATGTTTGCAAATGTGCTACGAAATGACCGTCTCCATTCAACCTTGTGGATTTGTGGTGTGACGAGATGACTGTGGCATCTTGACTGCACCAGTGTGACGAAATGACCGTATGATGAAATGACTGGTATTACCCTTGATCCCCACAAAATGCATCCATTCTCAAGACTGAGTTCCAGTTTCCTGTGTTTATAAGGTTTAAAGTTTTCATGCACCTCTCTCTCAGGCCAACCATGCGAACAGTACTCATATACTTTGCTCAGACATTCATCACTTTCTGACTCTTTTGCAACATCAGAACAGTTGCATTCACACTTGAGTTTTCAATGACACTGAACAACATTTCAATTTCTTCAGGTACATAGTCTGAACATCTGTCTTCTAGAAGTTAACGACTCAGTGCATCTGCACTGTTCTGGGCGCCTGGCCTGAGTTTAATTGGTCGTCATAAGCTGCAAGAGTGACGGCCCATCTTGTGTATTTAGAAGACAGTGTGTGAGTGCGTGTGAATGTGTGTTAGAGTGTGTATACGTGAGTGTGTGAGTGCGTGCCTGTGTGAGTGTGTGTGAGTGAGTGAGTTACCTCCATCATGGTGTCCAGCCTCCTCTCCTCCTCCATCATCTCCTTCTGTATCATGTCTTTCTCCAGGATCTGGGCGTCCCTGATGGCGTGGCACTTGGCGTTCAGGATCACCTGAGTGGACGGGAAACACGAGACAGGTGAAAAATCTTTGCTTGAACTTGCCGCGGGCACTGTCCTTTTCACAAAATCATTTATCAAATTTTAATGGATGGAAAATGAATATAAAGACAACTTTAGCGAAAGGAGGTTAATAAAAACATAATACACTTTTATTTTGTTCATCCTTATTTCTAGATTGACTTGCTGCCCACATGGCAGAACCTGTGTTATCAACCAGCTAAAATATAATAAATCTAGTAAATAAACTAACAGAGAGAAAGAAAACATTGCTCATGAATTTGTAGCCAGATCCAAATAATTTTTTTCAGAGCTATAAACGCAAATCAAAATATCCTTAGAGTCAAAATTTGCACCATGTTGGTTCAATAGTTCTAAAGTCATCGGCACAAAAAATGTTTTCCCATCTGAAACATGCGTCATGTGCAGAAAGCTGACCTCATTCAGGTGCTTGATTTCATCCTCTTGCTCCTGCCTCATTTCGTTGGCCTTGGACAGCAAATGCTCCGCCTTTTCTTTTGCTTCCTCCTCCAGATCGTTCAGTTTGGCGTTCTTCTGACGGGTCACGTCCAGCTGCTTCATCTGGTTCTTCCTCTCTTGGGCCTCGTCCTGGGGGGAGGAGGAAACACTGGAATTTTTGTACTCACAGTTGGAATTGTACACACAGTGGGAACTGTACCCGCTGTTGGAACTGTACACAGTTCTCTTTCTCTTGAAATGCTTCAATTGTGGTACGTACCTTTTGTGACACAACGTTTTTGCCACACATACATGATATGTTTTATCACACATATACAGGATACCCTATTCTCTCCTTCTCTCTCTCTTACCATAGCTCTCTCTTTCTCTCATACTCCCTCCCTCACTCCCCCTCTCTCGCTCTCTCTCTCTCACCATAGCCCTCTCTTTTTCAGCTTTCCTTTCTTTCTTTTACTCTCTCTGTCTCTCTCTCTTCCTCCCCCCC
>NW_004797387.1:14146-15315 GCF_000002075.1 Aplysia californica
CCCCCCCACCTCTCTCCCCTCTCTCCCCCCTCACCATAGCTCTCTCTTTCTCTGCCTTCATCCTCTCGGCCTGAGCCTCCCTCTCCTCCTTGCTGAGTACCCTCGAGGCCTGCAGGATGCGGAAGAACTGGTCGCGGGGGAGGACGATGGACTCTCCGGACGGGTCCTCCGAGGGCACGCTGAAACAACAGACGGTGTTTTATTATTAGATTGCTATGTATTATCAACAACAGACAGTGTTCTATTATTAGATTGCTATGTATTATCAACAACAGACGGTGTTCTATTATTAGATTGCTATGTGTTATCAACAACAGACGGTGTTCTATTATTAGATTGCTATGTGTTATCAACAACAGACGGTTTCTGACTATCAGATTACAATGTATTATCGGTATGGAAGGGAAACAATAAATTCTGGATTGTTCATCTCTTAGTTACCATAATTAACTTGAATTATTTCCCTGCAATTTTACTTACTTGTACTTTCATTTGATCTCACCTCCCTATTCCTTCCTTCCTCTTTTACCACAAGTGATAATTCTTGTCTGTGGGGCCAGAGAGGCCAAACCTCATGCCACTATTTCCTACCTGTATGTGTTGAAAAAATCTACCTCCATCCAGACACACAGTCTTTCCTTTATTTTGCCCACTTGGTGGTTAGTAACAACAATGGCAGTACATCTCATTGCAACAGATAGGAGCCGTCACACATGCCCACAACATGACCTCGCCTACAGCACTATACTTTGACTTTAAAATCAGCAACTTGTTGTAGGTCACATATGATATCATATGGGGTGAATTTCTGACATGAAGGTGGGAGCTCAACATGCCTAGAACCAGGCAGTAGTCGGGTAAATGTTCTGGACATGTGGGGAAAAAATTGAGAGTAGAACCCAGAAAAAACCCAGCCCAGCTAACATAATGTCCATCCCACTGTTTATCTTCACGTCACTGATCATAGATCAAAAAGGAAAGTGTCCCTCGAGAGGGGCTCGTGTCATGTATGTACTACCAGGGGTATATGTCTAGACATGTGTCGTGTGTCATGTGTATAATACTGGGGGTAGACTTCTAGACATGTGTCGTGTGTCATGTGTATAATACTGGGGGTAGACTTCTAGACATGTGTCGTGTGTCATGTGTATAATACTGGGGGTAGACTT
>NW_004797387.1:15415-16628 GCF_000002075.1 Aplysia californica
GTGTAAAAAATACTTAATGGGTGGTCAGCGGGTGCTCTGGTGTTGTTTGCGTCTTTCCTATCAAACATCTGTCATCTTTACCTCCCCTCCTTCTATTTTGTGTTTGTTACTCTCTTGTAACACCTCTATTCTTCATCACTTAAATGACCTTATTGTGTTTCAAGTACTGTCAAACTCATTACTAAAACAACTAAAAACCAGACTTACATTGAAAACAGACCAGCCAAGCAAAGAAGACTAACCCTAGCTGTGTGTGTGGTGTCTGTACAGGAACATCACGGCTTTCCCCGCCTCGAGTGAGCTGCCCGGCACCACGGAGGAGGCGCTCACCTTCTGGGTGAACAAAGTGTGTGCGGCGCTGACCTCTGACCCCGCGCTCTCTGACGGACAGCTGCTTGAGGGGGAGACGGCACAGAAGGTGAGCGGATGGATGGGGGGTGTCTCTGTCTCTCGCTGGAGGGTGTCTCTCTCCCTGGGGGGTGTCTGTCTCCCTGCTTCTTCTCTCCTTCCTCTCTGTTGTTTCTGTCTGTCTTGTGGGTGGGTGGTTTATCTCCCCTCCTTCTTTTTTAGGCTTGTTACTCTCTTGTAACACCTCTAATCTTCTGCCGCTCATATGACCTTATGCAGTTGTGAGCGCCGTAAAACATCTACTACAACTAAAACTTGTCTGTCTTGCTTTTTAGTTTACTTTTAGTAATGTTTTTACGGCGCTTGCAACTGCATAAGGTCAGACTTATTCTGCTCACCTCTCTAGCTTCAACAGCACAAAGTCTGCTTCGACTATCAAGGCACCCCGGAAAGTTCCGGGTCATAAGAAAGTGACAAACATACGAAAGAAGTAGAGGAAAAATGATGATAATAAGGATGAGGGAAGAAAAAGCAGCAGTTCCTCGAATGTAGTTCCGGCACAGTCATGAGCATGACATTGATGCATCTGCCCATGCACAATTCTACTGTGCATAAGAACAGGTTACTATCCCCCATTGGCCCAAAGACACATCAGTCAGCAGCACCACTATTTGTGCACATCAGTCAGCAGCACCACTATATCTGCACATCAGTCAGCAGCACCACATTTGTGCACATCAGTCAGCAGCACCACTATATCTGCACATCGGTCAGCAGCACCACTATATCTGCACATCAGTCAGCAGCACCACTATATCTGCACATCAGTCAGCAGCACCACTATATCTGCACATCAGTCAGCAGC
>NW_004797387.1:16728-18324 GCF_000002075.1 Aplysia californica
GGTAGACTTCTGGACATGTGTCGTGTGTCATGTGTATAATACTGGGGGTAGACTTCTGGACATGTGTCGTGTGTCATGTGTATAATACTGGGGGTAGACTTCTGGACATGTGTCGTGTGTCATGTGTATAATACTGGGGATAGACTTCTGGACTTCATATATTGGAAAAATCACTCATCTATACACGTACACTCACGCTATATATGATATGCTAGATATAGGACGCTGTGTTATGAGTGTGCCGACACTGTGTTATGACCATGAGGACACTTACATGAGATTTCTGATCAGGTCCTTCGTGATGACTGTCACAAGTTCTTTCTTCTGCTTCCCGTGACTCTTCTGCCGCCGGTTGTTTCTCTCGTGGGCCAGCCTCTCGATAGAGACGCCGTCCCCGTAGGATGGGATTTCCTAGACAGGATGGGAACATGGGTTACTAAAGAGAGGATGGGAACATGGATTACTAAAGAGAGGATGGGAACACGGGTTACTAAAGAGAGGATGGGAACACGGGTTACTAAAGAGAGGATGGGAACATGGGTTACTAAAGAGAGGATGGGAACACGGGTTACTAAAGGTTTGTGTCTTCTCTTTTTCCACTTTTTCTTCTTTTTCTTAAAGTGCAAGATCTGAACCAGACCATCAGGATCATGGTTCATCACTCACGTTTCTGCTCAGATGTTCTCAAAATGCCTCCACATCCTTTTGATCTCTCCCCATCACCCACCTGTTCAAGTTCTCTAAGTAAATTGCTCTGGTCCCCCCCCCCCACCCCTTGCCTCCTTTGCCTTCTGTTTTACCCCAGTGAGAGCAGGATGTGCAAGGCACCTATATGTCTTTCCAAGTGTCCTGGGGACTGCATTTGTTTCTTTCTACATGTTTTCGTTAGTGACTGTCAATCAAGGGTTTCTTTCAAGCACTTCCTCATTTGATTTCAGTTCAATCCGTGAAATTCTCAGCAGTCTCCTGAGAAACCACATCTACCTTGGGATGGAGTGTCCCACTCAGCCCAGGATTTCCCTCAAACATGATTTAAACTGTATCGACGAAGGTGTAAAGCATTTACAATCAACTGAGTTAGTCCAGTCTCACCATACACCAAAAATTACCCTTGTCTCTCGGACTTTTCCTCAGATGTAGGATGTCACTGCACAAAACATGACACTGTTTCTATAAATGCCGACCTCTCCCCGTGTCTCCCCTGAACTTTTTCTTCAATCATGACACAACACCCACTATACCCGTGTCTCTTTGAACTTTTCTTTGATCATGACACAACACCCACTATACCTGTGTCTCTCTGAACATTTTCTTCAATCATGACACAACACCCACTATACCCGTGTCTCTTTGAACTTTTCCTTCAATCATGACACAACACCCACTATACCTGTGTCTCTCGGAACTTCTCCTTGATCATGGCACAACACCCACTATACCTGTGTCTCTCTGAACTTTTCCTTCAATCATGACACAACACCCACTATACCTGTGTCTCTCGGAACTTCTCCTTGATCATGGCACAACACCCACTATACCTGTGTCTCTCTGAACTTTTCCTTCAATCATGACACAACACCCACTATACCTGTGTCT
>NW_004797387.1:18424-19780 GCF_000002075.1 Aplysia californica
TCCCTCCCCCCCTCTCTCTCTGTCTCTCTCCCTCTCTCTCTCTCTAACTCCCCCTCTCCCTCTCTCCCTGTGTCCAGGTTCGTATCGTGAGCAAGTCGACCTCCCCGAGAGATCCGGTGAAAGTTCCACCCATGGAGGACTTGATGAGGGACGTCGGGGACGGTTGTAACGTGGCCGCGCTCATAGCGTACTACAGGCCGGGGCAGCTGAACATCCGAGGTGACTGCGTTGTTGTTGTTGTTGTTGTTGTTGTTGTTGTTGTTGTTGCTGCTGGGTGAAGGGTTTAGGTGACCAGGGAGTCTGTTGTTGTGAACATTCTCCTCTCCTCCTCTTCTTCTTTTCTTCTTCTTCTCTTCTTCTTATCTCATGCTCTACTCCTCTTCTCCTTCTCTCCTTTTCTCCTCTCCTCCTCCTCTTCTCCTCCTCCTCTTCTCCTCCTCCACCTTTTCTTTTTTCCGTTCTATTTGTACAATAATTGTGGTATAGAAATGTTCCCAAGATGACCCAGTTTGCCTGTAACATCTGTCACATGTCATACCCCTCCTCCAGCGCGCACTCACGTAATCTTCTCTCTCTCTCCCCCACAACCACCGCCCACTCGCCGCCACTGCCCTCTCGCCGCTGACTTGCCGCCCACTCATCACCAGACGTCTGCCTCAAGGACAGCATCGGCATCGCCGACTCGCTCTACAACCTGCGCCAAATTGGCCAGTTTTGCCGCAACCACCTTCCCTGGCGCAGCTTCCACCTGTCGTATGAGGACCTGCTGTACACCCACGACAGCATGCGGGTCAACATCCTCACCTTCCTGGCCGACCTCTTCTACTGCTTCGAGGGCCCCGGGGCCAGTCTGGCCAATGGGAACCCTGGCAGCATCGAGCAGGACCGGTTAGAGGGTACGTACCACCGCTGTCACGCCTCATGGCCCACTTCTGTGTGTGTGTGTGTCTGTGTGTGTCTGTGTGTGTGTGTGTGTGTGTGTGTGTCTGTGTGTATGTGTGTCTGTATGTGTGTGTGCAGCGTGGATATTGTTGGTACATGCATTTCTGTAAAGCGCCTAGATTTGTGTCCACACGGGAGTGGGCGCTGTAGAAATAACTACCTTGTTATTATTATTATTATTATTATTGTTTTTATTATTATTATTACCTTATTGTATTGCAAGTGCCGTAAAACTGTTCCCAAAGTTTGTGGTTGGTGGATGCTCTGGTGTGGTTTGCTTCTTCTTTTCTATCAAACATCTATCTTCCTTATCTCTCCTCCTTCCATCTTTTGTGTTTGTTACTCTCTTGTAACACCTCTAATCTTGGACACTTATATGACCTTATTATTGTGTTGCAAGTGCTGTAAAACTTT
>NW_004797387.1:19880-24400 GCF_000002075.1 Aplysia californica
ACACACACACACAACGGTAGAAATCACAGGTCAGGAAACAAATCTTGTCATTTGACATTCATAAGTGTCTAGCAGAATATTGCTATTGCTTTTAAAAAAAATTTGTTTTGTTTAGGTAAAAGTTTTATGGCATGGCAACATATGCTGTTGCTAATTACATCTTAAAAAACGAACCATAAAGTAAACAACACTCAATAGTAATTGAACAACAACACAACAGGACAGGTCACTTATCACACCCAGCTATTTTGAGGTATCGAGCAAAATCTACATTTCCTCGATACTATTTGTTTGTAAACCCCCCCATGTCCAGTGAAATAACTTTGTACATAAACCAGTGAGACTTGTAGTGTCCTAGATACGGTTATCACACCAAGTACGGTATTAGTATTTCAAGTCGGTGTTACCCGCCTGTGTGTTATGCAATGTAGGTCAATTAAACAAAGAAGTCTCAGAACACCCGTTCATGGATCTCGCATGTGGTTTTCTTATTGTGCTAGCCCCTTCAACATAACAAGACTGAAACTGTGTTAAAATTATTGACTTGTAGGGCTTGAAATAATAACACTTTTTTTTGGTGGTCAGAGTGCCCAATATAACAGCGTGTTACAATAGTGACTGATAAAGGAAGAAAAGAAGGAAGAGGGAAAAGGATAAAAGATGTTTGACTGGAAAGAACAAGCAGCTAAAACCTCACCAGAGCACCCGCCATCCACCCAGAGTGAAGAACATGATCATTGCAGATACACAAACTTATTCGATCAAAACCAGAGGAAGTATTAGAACTGTAATAATTAATTTATTGTTAGGTAGTTCAACAGGCAAGACTAATCTAACCAGTCAAAAGGTCATGAAAGAATTTGTTTTCAAGTAAAAAAGCAGCTCAGATAATGTCCATTCATTTTTTTGTTTCTATAAACTATTACTTCTATAAACTATTACTTCTATAAACTATTACTTCTATAAACTATTACTTCTATAAACTATTACTTCTATAAACTATTACTTCTTCTATTAGATGATGATAGATATTTTCACATTCACAAACCGAAAAGTGCGATCTGATGATGTTGTCAATGGATGTTGTCAACGGATGTTGTCGATGGATGTTGTCGATGGATGTTGTCAATGGATGTTGTCAATGGATGTTGTCAATGGATGAACTGTAGCCAAGCATAGACTCCACTCTTACCACTGCTAGTACACCATCAGGAACATACAAATCACAGGAGTTTGGTTTGGAGTTTGGATGAATGTATTTTTTAAAAATAACTTGGTGAAGATCAATTTGCCCGCCTAGATTTCTGCACTTTCTGAAAATACAAGCAGGAGTGTTTCCAACCCTCTCAATTTTAGTGAGCAAAAATGAAGGGAGAAGTGGAGAATCCTTTAATTATGACTGAGGAGTTTATTCTACTTTAAATACACCCCCTGAGAGCAGTTGGTTTTTGTATTTGACTTGATATCAACATTTCTGACCTCGGTGTGCATGTAATAAGCGCGATTCCGAGCTCTTAACTATGTTTCACAAGACAACAAAAAGCAAACAAAGTAAAGGAAACATGTACATCTTTAAGAGTCCAGGGACTTACCATAACTTTTCTGTTTTTCTCTCAAATCTAAACAAAATTTCGATCCTCCTCAAGATCCAGAAAAGCAGCCTGGCTGAGATGATTACACCGTAGCCTTGGATACCCCCTGTACAGCGCATGCGCTAACCTAACAAGGGTGGATAACTCTCATTCACATCCGGCGAAATTGTCAACATGGCTGCTGTGTGTAAACGAATTGTCGCCGGGCATCGTTCAATGTCACGGCTTTTAATGAGAGCCCAGAAGTGTAAGTTAGCACCAAAAAAAACCAACAAAAAAACAAACAAACCAACTTTTGAACGTACAACACCAGTTACGTTTTCTAAAACTCCAGCCTGCAGATGCATTACTTTAGGGGGGAGAAGTTCCGCAGCAGGCCGGCCACTTACCTTGTTCTTGTTGACAAGGTCCACTGAGCAAACTAGATCTAGATCTATATCTAGATCTAGATATATATCTAGATCTATATCTACAATTCTAGATCTAGATTCTCTAGAATTGTAGATCTAGAATCTAGATCTAGATCTATATAATATACGAACCTGTGTAAGACATGGACATGGTCTGGAAGGCACATAAATTCTCCATGAACCTAGATTTCTAGATTGGTTTCAAACACGGAAGTGGCTATTCTCATCCGGGGTGAGAATAGAAATCTGAAATACGATCGACCTCTCACCCCGGGTGAGACTTGCGACCGTAGGCTATTCTCACCCGCTTTGAAACAAGACCTGTTTTTCCTAATTTCGGAATACTTTCTATCGATGTGGATGATCAAATTGATAAAAGCCAAGAAAAAATTACGTTTATAGCACAAAAGTAAGCTAATTTGATCGTCTTCAAAGATGCTATGGCTATTTTACTGTTCGAATCGAGCCGAACTACGCGGGTCGCCATTTTGTTTTGCCCGGAAGTTCTCGCAAGATCTACTCCTCCCCTCTAGGCTTGGGCAGAATTGAAAAAAATAGGACTTTCAAGTTTCAAGTCCTCAAACCTTGAAACCCGCAAGTCTCAAGCCCAATTTCAAGTCCAGGGGACGTAATAAAGTATACATGTAACATGAATAGTATTAGTCTCTTTGATAGTAAAGTAAAGCCATCAGCATTACTTCCCTTTATCGTTATCATTATTTTGTTCTCCAACCAACCACCTAGGCCTATGGTGAGACGCATGGAACATCTTTGTACTTTGTGATTCTTGTTTGGTGGATTTTTTGATTTAAAAAAAATTTTATTTTTCTTCGCTTGTTTGTTTTTTTGTTCTGTTCTCTGTTGTATTAATAAACTCAGGAATTGCTTCAGCCTTGGATGGCAATGATGGCATTGAAGCCTTATCTGGGCCTAGGCCTGCCTACCCTTTATCGAGGAAGTGGACTCAACCAATACGCCAAGGGCGAGCAAATCCTAGCAAGTAATAGGGGTGGTACTGCCTACCCCTTATCAAAGAAATGGACTCAACCAATCCGCCTAGGACGAGCAAGTCCGAGCAAGTAGCAGGGGTGGTAGGTGTATTTGAATTCAAACAATCATACTGAAAGCGCTAAATTAATAAGAAACATGCCAATTTTTAGCATTTCTTTAGACATTGGTTTACTGACTCTTTACTCAATGTTTGTAGATCTACTGTCCGTTAAAATAATTGTATTTTTTGATTGAGGGATAGATCTGTTTTGCTAGGCCACGCAAGACTTGAACTTGCTCAGTTCTAAATACTTGGTCTCAAACACTACTTGATGGGCACGAGAATTTCAAGTCTCAAGTCCAAGTCCAAGTCCTGCCCAGGCCTACTCCCCTCTCTCTCTCTCTCTGTCTCTTTCTGAATACTGTCTATCGGTGTGGACGATCAAATTGACCAAAACAAAGTTAAAAAATGATGTTAAAACACAAAAGTAAATTAATTTGGTTGTCTACAAAGATGCTACGGCTATTTAACTTTTCGAATCGAGCCGAACTACGTGGGTCGCCATTTTGTTTTGACCAGAAGTTCTCGCGCTACTCCTCTCTCTCTCTCTCTCTTTCTCTCTCTCTCTCTACTGCCCACAGACAAAATTGTACGCTTTTAGTAGGCTACAGTTGTAATGGAACGTTTGTACACGGCACAGAATTCTACAATTTTTCTGTTATCACAGTGTAGAATTCTGTGGTTTAGGGTGAACGCAAAATTTGTTGGCCTAGATCTAGGCTATAACGGTGAACGCGCACCGGGTGAGTATAGCCAAAAGACTGAGAATAGAGGTGGCCTTCAAACACATATGTATGCGATTAAACGTAGAAGGGACGCAAACTATTTTTAGGTTAGGCGCCCATCTTGTCAGACCAGGATACCATTCCGATCATGTGACTGTGACTACATCTAAGTGTAGCTAACCGCATGGCACCAAAGATTGAAGTGTCTATGTATATGGTGCTACACCTTTCTCTCGGAAGTTCTGATGGCTGAACAGACAGCGCGTCTGCGTCGGAAGTCGTGCAATGATTTTTGGAGCGGTTCGATCCCGGTCCCGGACAGTTGTTTGTTTCTCTTCTCCTCCTCCCGACTGACCAACAGTCGCATAAATTATAGACCTAATTTGTAGAGCTGCTTTGAAGTTGTTGTTTTTCTTTTTAAATATATATATTGGTATTATTAGTGATTAAAAATGCAGGAGCGAGAGGGGGGTGTGGGGGGGTGTGGTAGATTTAGATTTAGATATCTTATCTAGATCTAGGTCTAATCCTCCTGCGTCTTGACGGCAATTTTCGTGCGGTCATCCATCATGTCCAAGTAGGCCTACTATCTAGATCTATGTTCTAGAATCTATATTTCTAGATCTAATCTAGATCTATGTTCTAGAATCTATATTTCTAGATCTATGTTCTAGAATCTATATTTCTAGATCTAATCTAGATCTATGTTCTAGAATCTATATTTCTAGATCTATTCTAGAAT
>NW_004797387.1:24500-25630 GCF_000002075.1 Aplysia californica
GTCTCTCTGCTTCAGTCTCTCCTTTCCTCCCACGTCTTTTTCCTTACACCTCACCTTCGAGTTTCCCTTCCCCCTTTCTTCCTTCTCTACGTTCTCCCTTTGTCCACCCCCCCCCCCCTTCCTCCGAGGTTTGTCAAAGACCTTCTGTCCTCTGGGCTGTACCTCTGTGTTGTTTTTGCCAGTGCAGCCCAGGCGGGAGACACACAGCTGACTTGTGACCACTGTCCACTCCAGGACTCACCGTCTCCGGTGTGTACATGAGTAAGTGACCGTTCACCTGACGGTGGGTGTTTGTGTAGTTTGCCCGGGGGGTGAGAACTCCTTATAAATAGAACTCTTGGTGGGAGGGAGAGGGGGAAGTAACAGGTATGAGGGAAGAAAAACAAGAGAGACGATCGAGTGGGTGAGGGAAGAAAGAACGACGTAAGAGGGGGGACAGAAGGAAATAGGAAGGAAGAGAGGGGGGAGTCGGGAATCGGCAATGTTACTCAAAAAGCACTCAGCCCGATCCTTGCCTCGATGTCCGTTCCCCTTCGCCTTACCTGAGAGTTGAGATATTTCTTTTAACTAGGGCAGATAGCGTCTCTGAAGTCACACCCCCTCCCCCCCGCTCTTCCCCCCCCCCAGGACTGGTACTGAACCATAACCATGAGTGGGAGAGATGGGGAGGAGGAGGGGTGAAGGAACGGTATTTTTGTTATTGGCGGACTTGCTTTTTCGCACCGTCTGGCTTCTCAACCCCAGTCCCAAAATGCGGACCCCACCCAGTATGTTTGAGAAATTACTTTTCTCCCTTTCTTACTCAATAAGCCTTGGGCAATACGCCCCCCTCCCCCTTCTTTCTGTCTCTCTCCTCTCACCTACGCTTTCACCCCACCCCCCTCTTCCTCACAGTCCAGAAGGTCCTTCCCCCGGGCATGCGCGCGTGTAAGTGTGTGTGTGTGTGGACAGTCCCGGATACAGCACCCCACCCCGCCCTCTCTCTTAGACCAGTGGTGCGTGTGAGCCTGTGGCCCTTTACCTGGCTCGGTGTAGATGTGTCTTTGTGTGAGTTGTGCCTCGGGGCAAGAGTGGGACTTGGTCACTCCATGCTCTGTGGGGGACCTGTGACACACACACACACACACACA
>NW_004797387.1:26780-28263 GCF_000002075.1 Aplysia californica
CCCCCGTTGTGGTCTTCCAGGCAAGGAGGAAGAGGGTCGACCCTTGACCCCAGCCACCCAGACTACCTGGAGGTGGAGAGCGTCACCTCGGGCCAGCCGTCTCGCTTCACCTCCCCACACCCGCCCTCCTCAGCCCACCAGCCCGCCACCGAGCAGCCACACTCGTCCTTGACCTCCTCCCCCCTGTCGTCCCGTGACCCCCGACCCCCCGCAGAGAGGCTGGAGCCCCTGATGCCCGCCCAGCTGCGGCCCACCAAGGAGCGGGAAGTGTCGCTGAGCAAGGCGGAGGAGAGGGGAGACAAGTAAGCTCATCACTCTTTGTGCAGGGCTGGGCCGCCCTTGGTCCGCCCTTGGTCTGCTCGCCTTTTCTTTGTGCTTTGTGCTTTGAGCTGAGGTTTTTTTTAGTTAATACAGTTGTTTTGGGTTGTTTTGTAACGGTTAACAAAGTTATTTTTGGTTATTATGTAACAGTTAACAAAGTTGTTTTTGGCAATTTTTTTTTTTACTGTTGATACAGCTATTGTTCTCCGTTTTAAATTGATTTTCCTGAATAAAGCTATTATCTTCCGTTAGTTTTTAACACTGATACAGTTAATATGTTCTTTTAATATTTAACAGGCATACATTTGTTATGTTCTGTTGATTTTTTTAAAGTGATAAAGTTATCTTCCATTATTTTTTTTTTACAGTGGTACAGAGATCATCTTCTGTTAATTTTTTTTTACCGTGATACAGTTATTATCTTCTGTTAATATTTTACAGGTATACAGTTGTTATGTTCTGTTAAGTTTTTACAGTTACTGCGGTTATTATTTTGTTGGTGTTTTTTTACAATTGCTATGATTGATATTCTTAGTCATGGATGTTCATGTTGTTTGAGTTCTTATTACCAGGATTTGTGTTCTGTTCAACCCCTCATTTGTCGTGTCTTTTAACTGTGTTTTTATTTGCAACTGTTGGTTGATCAATTCTCCGTTATTTTCACAAAATTCTAGTGGCCACCCTGCTTGTACATGTGTGTGTTGCTTCTCTGTCGGACTTTTGGACATAGCGTAACGGTGGGGAAAACTACGATGGAACTTTGTGGAAAAATGTACTACAAGTTTCTGATGTGTTTTTGTCTGTCTTCCTGATGCATAGCTGCCAACTATTACGTAGAAAACGTATTGAGTATGTTCTTGAGGGTTTGATTACGTATGTCCGTTTTGGTACAGGAGAATACGTATCCCCAGTTTTCTTGTATTGGCCGTCACCGACTTGCCGAAGTTGAAGAAAAATTCTGTACTTTCAAGACGGGATTAGCAGATGATGGTGAAAACGAAGCCCAGAAGTCAGAGCTGTAGAGATGGTTTGCTGCAGGTGTACTATGAATAGCTTGAATGTAAAGAGTGTACAGAAGTGTGTGTGTACAGAAGTGTGTGTGTACAGAAGTGTGTGTGTACAGAAGTGTGTGTGTACAGAAGTGTGTGTGTACAGAAGTGTG
>NW_004797387.1:28769-30202 GCF_000002075.1 Aplysia californica
CACGTGCACACACACACACACACACACACACACACATTCATTCCCCCCTCACAATGGAAAAGAAACTGGAATGACGGCACCCTCCACTGAGATGTATCCACAAACAGCTCGGTCCACGTGCCTAGTTTCCTCATTGCTGCCACGTGCCTAGTTTCCTCACTGCTGCTGCTTACTGCTGTGTAATCCGCCGTGCTTGAAAAACTTGTTTGTCTCACAGCGTTGGTGACACCTCCCAAGTGTGGCAAATACATCAGAATAGCCTGTGGTGTCGGGGGAAAATTGTGTCATTTCATCCTCTGACGTTCGACAATGCTTCAGAACAGGCAAATCCAGCAAGAAAAGGCCATGGATCCAGACGCTTACAGAAAGTAGAATGTATACAGGATGTAGAGCACATTTGTGAAGGAGTTGAAATGGTGCTCAATGTACAGAAAACGGGATGAACAAACTGAACTAGTGGCTGAGACAGCAGCCCCCTCGACACCACAAGGCTATACTTACGGCCAACTTGATGAGCCGTGGCCACTGGGCGGACCTAGTGCTGTCCTGTCCTTGGAGTAAATAGGCCACAAATGTTGAACACCTTCTCATTTGTTTCTCCTCTCAAATATCTATGGAATATTTGGAAGATGTATTAAAAGCCTAAGAAAGCCCCAGTATTTTAAGCCACACATTAAGATAGAAATATCTGTAAAAAGTTAGAAAATGAGAAAAACATGCTTTGGAGATAGAATTTGACAAAGTTGTCAATGAGTGTCTGTGAATGCTATCATGACGTATCTCCTGTGTATAAAACATTAGAACTTGTATGGCCTTACTATTATGTGAAATGTTCATTAACCCTTTATACGATGTGTTCACACCTGTTCAAGATTTGGTTTTGCTTTCTCAAGTGATACAAAGTGACCTGATTGGACCAAACGATAGGCCATAGTAGCATTAAGTTAAACGTTGCTGTTGATCACAGATATGGAGATTGAACGTCTGTCTGTTTTGTTTCCAAAAACCTCATTGGTCGATGTGGTGTTAGACTGTGATAGACCTCACCTCATTGGTCGATGTGGAGTTAGACTGTGATAGACCTGACTAGGGAGTAAAAATGTATGGACGTACAACACGATAGAACCCTGAACTGTGTAATCAAGGGGCATAATCAAAACAAATCTACCAAAAACGTGAAGAGTTGGACCCCCCTGATGACAAGGTATCAATGTCTCCAAATGTATCCAAAGTAGGACAGGATAGCCCTAGGCTCGCCACTTGGAGGGTCACACTTTGATGTGGACGTTTGATGTGGACATTTGATGTGGACGTTTGATGTGGACGTTTGATGTGGACATTTGATGTGGACATTTGATGTGGACGTTTGATGTGGATGTTTGATGTGGACGTTTGATGTGGACGTTTGATGTGGACGTTTGATGTGGACATTT
>NW_004797387.1:30302-32722 GCF_000002075.1 Aplysia californica
TCTGTAACCCCCCCCCCCTCCGATCTCTGTGTCCGATGCTTAAACTTTGTCTCCCTGTGTTCCTCGTTGTCTTGATTATCCCTTCGACACCCCAGTCCGTTCTGAAACAGTCGAAGTATTAGACTTTTTTTTAAAAGAAGGGGGAAGGGTGATATTCTTCTATCTACAATAACAGAAAATAATAATATCTTCTTGTCTATAGTACATGCCTCAAGGATGGATGTGTGCCCGTGGTCGACCGTCCTTCATTCGGAATGTTTAAACATCTCTTCAGAAGCACTTCAGACTCTATAGCCGGCGGGCATTTGGTGCAGGAAGGAGCACGATTGTCCGACAGAAACAATAGCCGAAAAATGAGTGGGAAACTGATGAATGCGCTCTCATATATGACCTTGTGCCGCTGCGAGCGCCGTAAAACCCCATACTAAACTAAACTGGTGAAATGGTACAGGTTTAACTGTGTTTAACACCCGTATCAACACTGTTAGGTTATTAAAGAGGCGGGACCTCCAAGTTTAACGTCCATCTCCGATTGGACCAAGCCGAGTTGGGAAATTCGTCTTAAGTGCCTTGTCCCAAGGACACAACAACGTCGGACCGAGCTGAGGCTCGAACACCCGAACCCGCAATCTCACGGTTACGAGACCGGTAGCTTATCCACTAGGCTACCCATGTGAAAAGTAAAGAATTTAACGAGTTACCAAAAAGAAATTGGCAGGATGCTGCAACAGTAGACGTCCAGGACACTGGTGTCTTTGGTGTAGCGTTTTGGCGCTTCTCCGTCACACGCGGGAAACCCCAGTTCGATTCCCGAGTGGGGTGAATTTTGTTGTTGTTGAGTATTTCTGCTCTTTGTTAGGATGTTGTATCCCTTTGTCTCAGGCTGGACTGGCCCCGTCTGACATTATCGAAGCCCCTTTCCTAAACAATCTAAGTTGTGAAGATTGGGGTTGTAACAAACAGGTTAGTTTTAAAAAGACGTAGAATGTGACAGTGTCGTTCCACTGCCAACGACATTTCTAAGGCACTTAATTTTCGGTAGCTTGCTTCAATTTGTTTGTCTGTCTGTAGTAGTTGTAAAATAATAAATATGTTAATAATTAATTATTATTATAATAAAAACAATAAATATCAATAATAATAATAATAATAATAATAATAATAAATGATGATAATGATAGTAGTAAGATAATAATAATGGTAATAATAATGATTATAATATTATGCTTGCTCTCCCGCGCCCATATGTGGAATGTAGGCTCTGTACTCCTATGTGTGTTTGTGTGTGCGCGTGCTTATCTACTTTTTGGTGATAGTGCCCTTAACCTTTCTCTATTGTTTGGCCTCGTCGTTATCTCTCGTAGTGTGAGAATGTGACACACACACACACACACACACACACACACACACACACACACTCTCTCTCTCTCTCTCTCTCTCTCTCTCTCTCTCTCTCTCTCTCTCTCTCACTTCTTCTTGCTCTGTTGCAATACTTGATAATTAATTTTGTTCAAATTACGTTTTACGTTTGAGCCTGTCTGTTTCAAAGCCAGTGTACCTGTGGTCGGCAGACTGCCCACAGGAGACGACAACCTTCCTAATCCGCTCTGCGGGAGTGAGAATATCTGGCCCAAAGACCATGGTAGGTGCCCAAAACATGGGGAGCCTGTGGAGGGTCCACACTGTCAACAACGAGAGTAGGGCTGCTCTCCTTGCCTCTGGAATCACGATCAGAGGTAAACACATTGATTTATTTGCGAACAACCCTTTCTCCATCAGAGGGCCGGATGGCAAAGAGATACAATCAACCAAGCTGACTGTGGACAATGTACCAATCAGTGACAGCAACGAAGACATTAACAAAATTCTTGAGGCGATTGACGTCGTCCCTCGCTCCAAGATTTTAATTGAGTTTTGCCGTGACCCAGATGGGAAGCTGACCAACTGGGTAACGGGAAGACGCTTTCTATACATTGATCTCCCGGACAAAACCTTTACCAGAATGGCGGAAATGGGCCCCTTCAGGGCTCGCCTCTTTTATAGAGAGATGAGGGAAGCACTACGAAAACGTTTACAATAAAGTTGACAGTCGTAATAAATCGTTTGATTTTGTTTCAGAATGTATTGATATTACTTGTGGTGAATTTGCTGATTACTCTTTATGAAGAGGCAATCCTGTAATTCCCTGGTCCTCTAGGCATGGTTTTTCAGGCTTTTTACATGCTCCTACGACCACAGAAGTGCCTCGGTACCGGTTGCGAACGACGATAGCGATAACTTGTAACCTACAAGTTAGTCTGCTTTGACTATGAAAGTTAATTTTTACGAAGATTATTGGCCACATTCCTTTCACTGTTTTGAAAATATGATAGCATAGACGTAGGGTAACAAACACACTAACAATGTCATCACTTAGAAGC
>NW_004797387.1:32822-34032 GCF_000002075.1 Aplysia californica
AGGGGAGGGTGGGGAAGAATAAGTTCTGTCCTATTCTCATGACTGTCTCAATACTAACATGTCCAGGTTTGGCTCTTGTATGACCTGTTTGTGTTGCACGAGTTGTAAAACTCTGACTTAAACTAAAATGTATTAAATCTTTGACACTTACGTGAGCAATGTGTGGCATTGCAGGTGTCGCAAAACTTTGACTAAAACTTAAAACACTTCTAATCCTCGGCACTCATATGACCTGTTTGTGTTGCAAGTGTCGTAAAACTCTTGACTAAAATGAAGACTAACCTATGCCTCTGGCTGCGACAGCGTGTTGTATTTCTACAACAGTAACGGCAGGGTCAGCTGTCTTTTTATCTGACCTTATTGTGTTGCAAGTGCTGTAAAACACTTACTAAAACGAGTAGTCTTTCCACTACTTGTTCTCTTTTTGATCCTCGGAAGATCCCAGAACTACTTTTGGCGGAGCCCCCCACCCGCATCAACGGCGAGGAATTTGGCAGCAATGTTTATCGCTGTTCGTGTACTTTTCTCCAGTTACTTTTCCCAGATTTTTTCCAACTGCCTCAACCCTGTCAACTGTGTCCTCGGCAGAACGCCGCGACGCACGGGTAGAAAGAGCAACTCCCCCACGGAGCCACAGTCCCCGTCGCCCTCCCCCACCGGCCCGCCGCCCCCTGACCTGGGCGGGTCGCGACCCCCGGGGGGTCGTAGTAAGCCCGAGTGTGCTGGTGACGAGGACGGTGTCAGTCTCAGCTCGTCCTCCACAGGGACCTGTGTGACCCCGCTGCCCCCAGGTGACCCTGGCCACGGCCAAAATATACACTTTGTTGTTCAGTGAAAACATACACTTTGTAGCACAGGGAAAACATACTCTTTGTCCTACAGGAAAAACATACTCTTTGTCCTACAGGGAAAACATACTCTTTGTCCTACAGGGAAAACATACACTTTGCCATACAAGGAAAATATACACTTTGTCATACAAGGACAATATACACTTTGCCATACAAGGAAAATATACACTTTGTCATACAAGGATAATATACACTTTGTCATACAAGGACAATATACACTTTGTCATACAAGGAAAACATACACCTGTAATCTTTGGCACTTATATGACTTACTTATGTTGCAAGTGACGTAAAACTGGTACCCAGAAATAGCCAGCTCCCGTACGGAGCACTGTGTGTGTGTGTGTGTGTGTGTGTGT
>NW_004797387.1:37895-40209 GCF_000002075.1 Aplysia californica
CTCTCCTCTCTCTCTCTCTCTCTCTCTCGTGCGCGCACTGAATTGCACGCCTCTGGGCCTGAGACCGCCGTGGACTGAGATAACGCATGTGCCTATAATTTTATGTCGGCAAAGGCCGTGCGTGCAGTGCCAGTAACCTGGTGGTGGTGGTGGTGATGATGATGGGGACGATGGTAGTGATGGTGATGCTGGGGGTGGTGGTTGTGATGGTGATGCTGGTGGTGGTGGTGGTGATGCTGGTGGTGGTGATGGTGAAGGTGATGTTGGTGATGGTGATGATGATGGTTGTCGTGGTGGTGACTGCTACTGGTGGATTAAGTGGAGCTGGTGGTTGTGGTGAATACTGGTGGTGCTGGGGGTGGTAATTGTGACGGTGGTGATGCTGGTGGTGGTGGTGACTGGAACTGGTGGAGTAAGTGGAGCTGGTGGTTGTTGTGACTGCTTGAGGTGATGTTGTTGATGGTGGTGAGGGGTGCTGGAGTTGTTGTCGTTACGACGTTGTTGTTGTTGGTGGTGGTGGTGGTAACTGCTGCTGCTGGGAATGGTGTTGGTGTTGACTGCTGCTAGTTATGGTGGGCAGGTGGTGAAGGTGGTCGTGGTGACAGTGACTGCTCATGTGAATGCATCTTTCCACACATGTATTTGTGAGTGTGCGGGCACATGCGTGCATGTCCACGCGCATGTATGCGTGTGTGTGTGTGTGCATGTGAGTGTGTCGCCTTCTCAAACTACAAGAGATATAAGACGGAGCCAAAACAAGGGAGAAATGATAAGAGTACTATCGCCAGAGAGTAGATATTATGTACACACCTGTACAAACACACACACACACACACACACACAAACAGACAAACGAACACATACACAAACAACACACTCACACACACACACACACACACACACACACACACACACAGCCTTAGTATCACGGAAGCCCTCACAGCTAAAGTTCACCAGAACGTGCTAATACAAGCACAAAAGTCATCAACTCTTCCCTCACTACTCAGGCTAGTATTTTACTATTTTGACCGTGTTTACAGCGCAACTAGTAATTAAACGAGTTTTAGGTCCTTTCAAAGCTGATCAGTTATTTAAAAGGTAAGGCTCCCTATTTATTTACGTCCATCTCCGATAAGACCACGTCCAGTAGGTGATGAGCCTCGGAAACCCAAGTTCAAGTTCACCCTCGTTTGGGGAATTAAACTGGCGTAATTCGTATTTTGACCTACACGTAAATTTTTAAAATCTAGAGCATCTATACCATGACCCACTGTGATACCAAGCGGGCTCCTCCCCCCCTCCCCCTATAACAAACACATTATATTTGTACGAGTTACATCAGGTAGTTTGGTGTGGTATAGTATGAGTTTATGCCCTCTTCAGCAACCCTCCTGTGCTTCACCCCACTCTCTATATTAAATCTTTTTGGAGAGGTTACTGAGCACAATCATGTATTATATTAATATAGCAGTGAAGGTGATAAAGAGGCGATACCTCCGATTGCACGTAACACCAATCTTTTTCTTGACTACGCTAGGATTTCGTCGTCTCAGAACTACTCGTATTGGGTCCAAAGTGCGTCTTTACTTTTAAATTGTAGGAGGGTGGTTGGCTGGTGCTCTGGTGTGGTTTGCTCCGTGCTCTGGTGTGGTTTGCTCCTTCTTTCCTATCAAATAATATCTATCGTCCTTATCTCCCCCTCCTTCTATTTTGTGTTTGTTACTCTCTTGTAACACCGCTAATCTTCGGCACTTATATGATCTTATTGTGTTGCAAGTGCTGTAAAACACGTACTAAAACAAACATTTAGGTACACTTTTGACAAAATAGTTCTGAGGCTACGGTTTGTCGAGGGAGCAAAAAGGCCGAATAATCGCGGGGTAGGTTTATTCATTTAGTACTCGCCGACGAGTGTGTGATCAAAACGTGATTGGGGAAGGAGTAAGACTTATATACTGGTGTGTTCGAACATTTAAGTCCATGAGTGTGAGTGTGCGTTTTCTTTTTGTTTTTTCCTCCCCGCTACTTGTACATGTACTCTGTTAAGGCCTGGTCATCGGCGTGTCGCAGACTCTAAACGTCAGTCACACCGCAGGCACAGCCAAAGGTCACCATATTCACGCACCAACATACTCCCACATTCATTAATTGTGGATGGTTGGCATGTGCTCTGGTGTGGTTTGCTGCTTCTTTCCTATCAAACATCTATCGTCCTTATCTCCCCATCTTTTTAAATGTTTGTTTCTCTCTTGCAACACCACTAATCTTCTGGCGCTTATGTGACCTATGCAGTTGCGAGCGCCGTAAAACCTCT
>NW_004797387.1:46314-47562 GCF_000002075.1 Aplysia californica
TATATATATATGTGTGTGTGTGTGTGTGCGCGCGCGCGGTTATGGAGGCAAGACGAGATGCGGAGACATACCAAGAGAGTACTCACTGACCATCTGTATGAGAAAAAGAAAAGAGATGACACGAGTATTTTTCTTTCTCATATCTATATGTTATATCTATTTATGTATTTTCAATCTTCCAAAGAAGTTTTTCAATTTTCCAAACAAAGAAAACGGATGCCTCTGCTCTGAAAAGCGGAGCAAGCGCCGAGTAAGTTTGGAATGGGGTGGGGTGGGGGTGGGGGCGCTCAAGTTTACTACTGTTACCGCTTGATCTGAGACTAGATGAATGAATAAGTTTATTTGTTATGGCCCTCACCAATAGTATAAGAACGTATAGGCTGAGAGCCCTCAACCATAGCTCCGTTTCTGGAATCCGCACCTTGACGTTCGTTTTACTCATGATGTCTTATTCCTGGAACTGACTGTGCAGACAGTGGCTTCGACTATAACGTGTCGTTGGACATGAACTTCTTATAGCGATTTTATCAAACCGACAGAGTACAACAGAGTTAACTAACATGGGTCATGATGGGTGGTTGGCGGGTGGTTGTGTGCGGTTTGCTAAGTACTTCTTTCCTATCAACATCTGTCATCCTTATATCTCTATCACTTCATGGTTGGTTGGTGGGTGCTCTGGTAAGGTTTGCTCCTTCTTTTCTATCAAACATCTATCGTCCGGATCTCTCCTCGTTATTTGTGTTTGTTACTCTCTTGTAACACCTCTAATCTTCGGCACTTGTATTACCAAATGGTGTTGCAAGTGCCGTAAAACTCTGACTAAACTTAATCTATTACTTCTTTTCTTCTCTCTAGTAACACATCGGCACTTGTATGACCCAATTGCGTTGTAAATGCCGTAAAAGTCATATTAAAACTCCCATCTATACCGTACGTCCAGCATCGTGTGCCAAGATGCCGCCCTCGTGTACAATGGACGTCCTGACATCAGCCGATTACGACAATCGCGTGGGCCTTACTACGTACACCGTTATCTTGATGAACCATGGTGGGGGACAGTCGTAGTTCGAAACACAACCAGTGATTTCTTTAGAACTAACTTCGGTTGTTTATAGAGTTCTCCGGGCTTTCAATCCTTCGGGTATCATGTATGCTTGGTTTGAAGTCTCTGCGCCTCAGATTAAAAACTGACAGTGTTTTGGAAAAGGGCTTCTTTCTATGAGCTCGCATTTCATACCGCATGTAAGG
>NW_004797387.1:52467-53862 GCF_000002075.1 Aplysia californica
GTGACTCATGGCAGTGTGCGAATTCGATCATTTCGCGTTTGACTCGGAATGTAGCTGTTTTTTTTACGACTATATAGATGCCATTTAAATAATTGATTTAGGAGGTGGGCTTGCGGTCTGCCTGTCGAGGCCAGCCCGGGCTGAGAGAAATACAACATTTTTGTTTATTCCAACAGACAGACTTAGATGCTCCCCATGTGGGAATTGAACTCGGGTCTATACTGCGTGCGGCAGCGATGCGCCTGACCGCCACGCGGGTTTTTGATATTGTAAGTTATTCAATGAATTCCGAGTTTACGTCGATCTCCAATTGGACTATGTGGAAAACCTACTAGTCCCAGCGACTGTCTGCCGCGGGTGGTTGGAGGGTGCCCCTTGAAGGCCCTTCGTTTCTTTCCCTCTGCTGCTTCTGTCTTTCTGGCGGTTGGTTGAACGGCGCCAACGGTAGGTCCTACTTCTCTTCTTCCCGTCTGTTGTTTCTGACTGTCCGTCTTATTTTTTTTTTCTCAGCTCGAAATGACCATTGTTTTGTCGATGTGCTTCTCGTTACTCAAAATTGATTACGTCTGTAGTCCCATTGTTACTTTCTACCACTATAGTCCCAGCAACTGTCTGTCGCGGATGGTTGAAGGGTGCCCCTTGTTGGTCTTTCTTTTCTTTCCCTCTATTTTTTCTATGTCTTGCTTTTACTCGAATTTGTTGTAAATGACTATTATATTTTGTCTGTGTGCTTCTCTTTACTCGAACAAACAAACAAACAAACGTGGGTGGTTGGCGGATGCTCTGGTGTGGTTTGCTTCTTCTTTCCTGTCAAACATCTAGCATCCTTATCTCCCCTCCTTTTTTATGTTTGTTACTCTCCTGTAACACCTGTAATCTTCTGGCGCTCATATGACCTTGTGTAGTTGCGAGCGCCGTAAAACCACTACTAAGACATCTAACAAACAAACAAACAAACAAACAAACCGACACATGTCTTCTGTCTTGCTTTTACCCGTGCACCAGTCGGTGGTTATTGTGTCTATGTGCGACCTTTTACTCCAACACGCTTATAGACTGTGTTACTCAGGACTGGGTCCTTTACTCCAACACGCTTATAGACTGTGTGTTACTCAGGACTGGACCCTTTACTCCAACACGCTTATAGACTGTGTGTTACTCAGGACTGGGCCCTTTACTTCAACACGCTTATAGACTGTGCGTTACTCAGGACTGGGGTCATTAAACTCTGACGTCCCGGCCGGTGACAGTGACAGGCTGATGGAGTTCTTTCCCCTCTGCGTGTGTGAGTGTTGTCTCGGCAGGATGCTTTAAGCACTGTCACACATAATGCTCGCAAGATGCACAGAGTGTGTGTGTGTGTGTGTGTCTGTGTGTGTGTGTGTGTGTGTGTGT
>NW_004797387.1:55722-57938 GCF_000002075.1 Aplysia californica
CTCTCTCTCTCTGTGTGTCTTCTCCCTGTCGTTTCACTCCGTGTGTGTGTTTGTGTGTGTATGCGTTTGCGCGTGTGCTCGTGTGTCGCGAGACCCCGTGACCTGGATAGATAGAGATAGTGTGTTGACCCTGTGTTCTGTGTGAGAGAGAGAGAGAGAGAGAGAGAGAGAGACAGAGAGAGAGAGACAGAGAGAGACAGAGAGAGACAGAGAGAGAGACAGAGAGAGAGAGAGAGGGAATGATAACAGGACGACACGACGACAGCGTGCTCGCGTCCCCTGGGCCCAGCGCTCAGCAATAGAGAGCACAGAGCAGCCAGTGCCAGGCGAGTAGCCCTGAGCCCCCGACCTGTAGAGGTGGGCAAAATCCGGATAATCTATAAGGATAACCGGATAATTCTCAATGAAACATTAACCGAATTCAGACTCGTAACCCTCTTTCCTGACCCGTTTTCCGAAGTGGGTGCACCCATTTGTTGAAGTTTTACTAACTCTTACGTCGAAGTGGTTCTCACCAGAGCTGGGTGAAGACACAATTCCGGAACCGATTCCTTAAAAAAATAAAATTATTAGAGGTTTTACGGCGCTCGCAACTGCATAAGGTCATGAGCGCCAGAAGATTAGAGGTGTTACAAGGGAGTAACAAACATAAAAAAGAAAAAGGGGAGATATGGACGATGGATGTTTGATTGGAAAGAAGGAGCAGAGCACCTGCCAACATCCCACAGACAATCTAAAACGAGACAGACAGACAAACAAACCGATTCCTCCAAGTAATGCTACGGAAGAAAATTCGACTCCTTTTTACCAAAACCGACGTTTACCAGTTACGTTAATCATTAAAAATCGTTTTTCTTTTTTTCTTTTTTACAGAAAGTATTTTTGAAAAATATAAGTTGATGCTTCGTAGTGTTCCGAAATTAAGGTTATCCTGAATTTATCCTGAAGATATTCGGAGCCAACCAGGTAACCACCGGAATAGATCACTTCATTAGAAAGTAAGTAATTGGGTTCGGAGTCGATTCCTACGATTCCTAGCTTTCAATAAATGGGAACCTAGCCGCCCAGCACTAGTTCTCACCCATTTGCCTGTTCATATCATATTATTATTTGCCGAAGAGATGCACTAACATAGTATCCAGATTTTGCTAAAGCGACTCATTGCCCAGCCCTACCGACCGGCCCTGCCCCCCGCGCTGCGCTCCCTTGCTCCCCTCGACACCAGCCAGTCCACCAGTGGTCCACTCACTTATCTCTCCCTACATAGTTGCTCTAGCATTGTCCAACTTTCATAGATTCTACTAGGTCGTGTCAACTTCTGACTTTAGACTTTTTCGACTGTGGGTGGTTGGAGGGCACTCTGGTGTGGTTTGCTCCTTCTCTCCTATCAAACATCTATCGTCCTGATCTCTTCTCCTTTTTTTGTGTTTGTTACTCTCTTGTAACACCTCTAATC
The DNA here is from genome assembly GCF_000002075.1 of Aplysia californica. Classification (NCBI taxonomy): domain Eukaryota; kingdom Metazoa; phylum Mollusca; class Gastropoda; order Aplysiida; family Aplysiidae; genus Aplysia; species Aplysia californica. Next base: position 57,179 of record NW_004797387.1, read on the forward strand.
TTCGGCACTTATATGACCTTATTGTGTTGCTTGTCCCGTAAAACTCTTACTAAAATTAATTAAACTGACTTTAGACTTCGTCGACTGTGGGTGGTTGGCGGGCGCTCTGGTGTGGTTTTCTCCTATCCTTTCAAACATCGATCGTCCTTATATCTTCCCTCCTTCTTTTTGTGTTTGTTACTCTTTTGTAACGCCCCTAAACTTCGGAATTTACATAACCTTATTGTGTTGCAAGTGCCGGAAAACTTTTACTAAAACTTGCACTTGGCTGTTAAATTGTCACTGTACTTTTTAATGTTTAATTCTAAAATAAGAAAGTAGTGACCACCCAGATGGTTGGGTCATGCTCAAGAGAGAGAGAGAGAGAGAGAGAGAGAGAGAGAGAGAGAGAGAGAGAGAGAGAGAGAGAGAGAGAGAGAAGAATGAGAGACAGAAAGGACGATTAAGTGCAAGAAGAGAAGAGTGAGAAAGAGAAAGGTGAGAGGGTAGGAATGAGAGAGCTTGACACTGTGTGTGTGTGTGTTTGTGTGTGTGTGTGTGTGTGTGTGTGTGTTAGAGAGAGAGAGAGAGAGAGAGAGAGAGAGAGAGAGAGAGTAAAAGTGCCAGAGAGAGGTCAATGAACCAAAATTCTCGAAGCTAAGTCTACCACCACCACCACCCACCCCCCTTCTTTTTTCCCCTCTACAACCCCTGATCACACACATACACATACACCCGCCTGCCCACACAGACGAGTCCAGTGTGGCTTAAGGCAGCTACG
>NW_004797387.1:59295-61326 GCF_000002075.1 Aplysia californica
CAGCACAAAGTCTGCTTCGACTATCAAGGCACCACGGAAATAACAGTTCACAAGAGAGTGACAAACATACAAAAGAAGTAGAGGAGAATGACGATATCATCATCTTCATTTTTGCCTTCCATGTTACTGAGGGAAATTATGTTGGGATGAGGAAAGAAAAAGCAGCAGTTAGTTCCCCGTATGTTGTTCGGCACAAGGTGACCATGACATTGATAAATTAGCCCATTTACAATTCTCTGTGGGAATGGCCTAAAGACAACTGGTGGGGAGGGGGTGGGAGGGATGGAGAGTGTTTTACGGCGCTTGCAATTGCGTAAGGTCATATTGTGAGTGCGCGGAACACATTAAACATGTTTCAGTTAGTAGAAAATTTTGAATTTTCGCTCGGGTGGCGTTAGTGGGTTACTGTAGGGCTGCATATTATATACCTGCCACAGATGTCTCTCTGAATGAAATGCTGATATTGTACCCGGGAAAATATATGTGAGGCAGCGTGGTGGAATCAAGCTCTCGTCAAAATATTCAAAGTGAAGAAACTAGCATTTTTCCGAAGGTTTGAGAATTTTTATAATTTTTGTTTTTGTTTTTTGGCTCAACATCGTTCATGCCTAGTAAAAAGAACAACTCATTTCTTTGTGGATTTTTCTGAAAAAGGTTGATTAAAAGCACAGAAAATGTAAAATTTCAGTTACCACGGACTCTAAAAATAAGGAAATAACTAATCTTTGGCAGCTATTTTCTCACCAATTTAACCTCTGAAAACATATGACCCCCACCTCCTTCATTTGCAAATATCTCGACTTGTATACCAGATAAATGGATATTTTGTCATCCAAATAAAGACATGTGAACAAGCTTTAAGATGATACCAGTAACTCTACATGCCCCAAAATTGACGAGAGCCTGATTCCACCACGTTGCCTCACATATTAAATGTTTCCTCATTGCAAAAAGTCACGTGTATGCTTTTGCATTTATTTATCCGAGTTGATGAAAGGGTGCTTTTATAAATGTCACAGAGAATATCGTGTTTTTTGTTTGCAAAGAGTAGAACAGATGAACAAATTGTTTTGAAGGGGAGTCTTTACGAGAAACGAAAAAAGACATTATTCGTCAGCGCAGATGACATCTGTCTGTAGCATTGCGCTTTGCAAGACAGCAGGGGACACTAGTTGTAGTTATTTGTTTGTTTGTTTGTTTGTTTGTTTGTTTACCGACGTGCTTCCTTTGACAAACGAATCTGTCTCTGTCTCTATTTCCATCCCAGCTTCTGTCTGCCTGCCTGTCTGTCTGTCTGTCTGCTGTCCGTCCGTGTCTATCTATCTATCTATCTGTCGATCGATCGATCGGATCGATCGGATCAATCGATCGATCGATCTGTCTGTCTGTCTGTCTGTCTGTCTGTCTGTCTGTCTGTCTGTCTGTCTATCTATCTATCTATCTCTCCCTTCTACTATGAGTTGGCTACATGAGAGAATGAGAGAAAAGCCCGTGTGACGTCTTCATCCAGCCTGACTTTTGTTTTAGTTTTAGTAGAGGTTTTACGCCCTCGCAATTGCATAAGGTCAGAAGAAGATTAGAGGTGTTACAAGAGAATAACCAACATTAAAAAGAAGGGGAGATAAGGACGATAGCTGTTTGATAGGAAAGAAGGAGCAAACCTCACCAGAGAACCCGCCAACCACCAACTGACTCTTGTTTCTGTTCCAGGAGGGAACTGACGACCCAGAAAAAGATTCCGACCGTTCAGAGGTAAGTGCTTGGTGCATGGTCTCCGTGTGTGCTCACTGTTGGTGGTGAGCCTCCGACCTCATCATCACCTTCATTTTTGCCTACCGTGTTTCTGAGGGAAATTGTGTTTGCAGAGTCTCATTCTCTCTCTTTCTCTCTCCCTACACTCTCTTTATCTCTCCCCCACTCCCTCTCTCTCTCCCTCTCTCTCTCTCTCTCTCTCTCTCTCTCTCTCTCTCTCTCTCTCTCTCTCTCTCTCTCTGTGACTCATTCTTACACTCTGAACCTTACAAATTTACT
>NW_004797387.1:61936-63276 GCF_000002075.1 Aplysia californica
ATTTGTTTATTTGATGATGATGATGATGATATTGTTGTTTTTGTTGTTGTTGTTATTATTAATATTATCATTATTACTATTGTGAAGGTCATCTTGAGGGCTCCGTTCAGAACTTACTTTACACGTCTATGCATATCCAGGGTCCCAATTTTGTGGGGACCTAAATGGGGTAGCCAAAACACCATACAGGAAAGACACTTGTTGTTAGAAGAAGGAACATCAATCAATGAGACTTTTACCATCATTTATATCAGTTATGATTTTTCTCATTTTTATTATCGTTATCAGCATTTTTATTTTTATTATTACTGCTACTATAATCTTCAATGTTATCATTAGGCTATGGTGCTCTGTTATTACACCACTCACATACTTTATTTTTCCGATCCAGCGGCGTTTTGGGTTCTAGCCCTTCGGTCTGTCGATATGGCAAAGAATTTACTGGTTTTAATCAGATGTGCTTTGTCGCTGTATAGTATAGAGTATTTACACCACTCACATAATATGACTTAAACTTACTCAGGTTTATTTATGTGTTTTTGTCTGTGTGTACATGTATAGGAATAAGTCAAGAGCGGACGGGATCAAGAAGGAGGGAGAGTTGATGATGTCAGTGAAGACGGAGATGGTGGAAGGGGTAGGGCTGAGAGAGGCTTGGGGGCGGGGGCACTGAGAGAGCTAGGCTGAGAGGGCCTCTGGGAGGACGTGGGAAGCAGAATATGCTTCGGGAGGTTGTTGGGCTCAGAGAGGCGGTAGGAAGTTGTGGAGAAGATGACTTTGATAGCTTCCTGTGTGGCCGTGTGTGTTGCCAGAGACGATGGATATTCCCCGGATTTTTCGTGAGTTTCGGACAGTGAAAGAAAAGTTTTGAGTTTGGTTTTTTTCCTCTCCGTTTTTTATTTTATTTTCATTTACGTTCAAGTGCACCGTTCTGTTCCTGCGTTGAAAGCACTCGATGTTGTTGTGAAGCATGTTGGCCATCTCCGATAATGCAATTCCTGTCCACCGCCCCACCCTCCCGGCCTCTGTCTCTCCCCTCTCGGCATTTGGTGGTGTGCCCGTGGTGTAAAGGACGGGGAAGCGTCCAACTCTCGGCTAGTCTTCAATGGTACAATGACTCGCAGACAGTCCAAGAATTTCCTGGATGCCGGTAACAACTTTGCAGTGTTCTCGGTTCGGGCTTCTGGGAAGAAGGCGAACCGAACCTGCGACTATTGCGGCGTGGTCAAGCCCACTCCGGCCGCTCTCATACGTCACATCCGCAAACACACCGGGGAGCGACCCTTTTCCTGTCAGGTGGGTTGTGGTGTGGCTCTTGTGTCGCTGTTGTTGGCTGTGGG
>NW_004797387.1:63405-87049 GCF_000002075.1 Aplysia californica
GAGCGGAAGGAAGGAAGTGAGGAGGCGGGAGATGGGTGCTGGGGGAGAGGAAGGGGAGGGATTTAAAAAAAAAAAATTAGGGGGGGGGATACCGATGATGATCCTCATGCGTGGGTGCAGTGCCACTTCGCTGCCACTTTCCCCGGAAGTGCGGCGATCTTTGGTGTTGTACGAAGTGTTCCTGTACAAGTCTGTGTTTGAAAAAAAAAATTGTGTTACGAAAGGCCGGTGCTCAGAAACTAAGTCTGTAAAACGTATACGACCAAACGTGTCTCTGTTGTGGCGTAAAACAAAAAATAATTCTCCACTTAACTCACTGCTGATGTGGGTGATGTTGGTAAGGCTACGCCTTGCCCAGACTTTGTCCAGGCTTTGGGGAATTCAATAAACATCTGCTTTTCCCCATGTGTGGATGTTTCCGTCAATTCTGATGATGTTACTCGGTTACATCTGAATATCACGTGGTTCCTCCTGATTATCACGTGGTTACATATAAAATCCTATGGTCACATAATATGAATGTCGCGTGGTTACATATGAACACCACGTGGTTACATAATTATGAATTCCCCATGATGTGGGCATCCCGACGTTACATATGAACGTTACGTGACTACACCTGAATGCCACGTGATTACACCTGTATGTAATAATATAGTTTCACAGAATATACGGAGGACATTGGAAGTCTTTGGGGGTGAGATGTAACTCGCTTTCCGAAACTTCTGGAACTTGGAGAGTCTCTTGACTATTCCGAGAGTGCGAATTCAAACAACAAGAAAAAGCTGAAACAAAGTTCATTTAATGACTCGGGTGTTCTTGAAATATATTTTTTGTATACTATGTGCTGCTTCGTGTTCGTGTCAATGGTTCAGGGTGTTTGGTCAGTAAGAGTTTTACGACGCGTGTAACCCAAATAATATAGGTAATAAAGTCCAGAAGATTACAAGTGTTTCTTGAGAGTAAATACCAAGGAAAGGAGAGAGCAGAGCAGAAAGAGAGAGAGAGAGAGAGAGAGCAGAAAAGAGAGAGAGAGAAAGAGAGAGAGAGAGAGAGAGAGAGAGAGAGAGAGAGAGAGAGAGAGATGGACAGACAGACAGACAGACAGAGAGATGTTGGATTTGGAAGAAGGAGCAAAACCACAAGAAATCGCTCGCCAACCACCCACGTTCAGGGTATCTCCTTTTTGTTGGTGGTACTGGCTGTATTATACCCCTGATGTTCCCATGATTATTATAGTTTTGATGGTTGGTGACAGAACTCCACTGGATAGCTCCTCTTCTTTCTCTCTTGTTTCTGGCTGTTGTGTCTAACTTTTCCACGCCTTACTGAGTGACCGCGATGGTGACGAGGAGTATCTCTTTTCTCAGATTCAAAGAGACTGATGTTGTGGTCTGCTCCTTACGCTTCTTTTGAATAGTATTAAAATACTCGTCCTTTCTTCACAAAGTGTGTTGCTGTGATCGTTCAGACCCGTCTTAAAGAACAATTTCACTCACTACAGAAACAAGTATTGTCAGTGGCAGAAGCGGCGTGGCATTCATTGGACAATTTGTGCCTGTCAGTCGTGTGGGGAACACAGGTCATATCACTGAACTCTTTCCAGCTAAATTAATAATAATAGATAGCATTTGTATAGCGCAAATCCCCGCTCAACAGCAGGCTTTATGCGCTTCACAATCAGACCTGAGAGCATTCTGAAACAACCTCAACTTCCTGGGAAGCATACAGTGCAAGCGGACATTTATAGGCGATAAAACACTAACATACTGACAAGATCTTTCCCTGTCTATGGCCGGGTACCCATTCCCACCTGGGTGAAGTGAGGAAAATTCGTATAAAGTGCCTTTCCCAAGGACACCACGTCGAGCCCGCAGCTCGAACCCCCCGACCCTCGAACCCCCCGACCCTCGAACCCCCCGACCCCACGATTACAAGTCTGGTAGCGTAACCACTACAAGCTTTACTAGCCAATGTCTTTTATTCTGAACAAACCAGTATGTGTTTGTTCTGAACTGGCTGATGTCGTTGTTCTGTCTTTAAATTGAAGGGACAGTTGTCGTTGTTGTGTGTATCCCCCTCATCCCGGGCTGGCCCTGGCAGGAAGGATCTGAATCCTGCTTCCAAAGTGATCTAAATTATGTTGATGGGGGAGTAAAAGTACTAACATTTTTTTAAAAAATTGCTTTCTTTTTTCGTATCTTTGGCATGAGGTGACTAGTGTCATTGTTGTGTTATTCACCTTAAATGGCTGATGTCATTGTTGTGCTATTGACCTTTTGATATCATTGTTGTGTTATGTGAACTTTAGTGGCAGATGTCATTGTTGTGTTATGTTGTGTTATTGACCTGAAGTGACGGATGCCATTGTTGTGTTATTGAACTTTTGATGTCATTATTGTTTTATTGACCTTTTGATGTCAGTGTTGTGCTATTGACATGAAGTGATAGATTTCATTGTTGTGTTATTGACTAGAAGTGACAGGTGTCATGGTTGGGTCTTTAACCTGAAGTGACCGATGGCAGTGTTTGGTTGGGGGTGTGCTCAGGTATGGGTTTTTCCTTCTTATCAAGCATCTGTCAAGTAGGTGGTCGGAGGGCATCACTGGTAGGTCCTATTTCTTTACTTTCCTTTTGTTGTTTCTGCCAGTCTTTTGTCTTCCTTTTTACCCATCTCTAAATGACCATTATTGTGTCAATGTGCTTCTCTTTACTCAACTCAGCAACAGCATCTATCGTCCTTGTCTGTCTTTTTTCCTTTCTTTGTATGTTACTATATAATAATAGCAACACCAGTAATCTTTGGAGTGTTGATACAGGTGTCAAACTTGTACTATTTCGCCATTTCCACTAATCTTCGGCACTCATGTGACCTAATTGTGTTGCAAGTGCCGGCCGTGACACTCTTACTAGATCTAGAACTAAAACCAAAAAGTTAACACGCGTGTGTTTGTTGGCTCATCACCAGCTGTGCGGCAAGTCGTACAAGGCCAAGCGCAGCCTCCACCAGCACCACCAGAACACGCACCACAAAGACCTGGGCAAGATGCTGCCCCCAGCGGCGGTCAGCTCACTGCCCACTCAAGTACCTCTGCACTCAGCCCTGCTTGCTGTGAGTCACACTTTGTTGTACGTTATGTAGGGTGGCTGGTTGGCTGGCTGGCGGTGCTCTGATGTGGTTTGCTGCCCTTTCTTTCCTGTCAAACGTGATCGATCGATTGTCCTTGTCTCTTCCTCCTCCTTTTTTGTGTTTGTTTCTCTTTAGTAGAGGCTCCAATGGGACTGTCTTTTCATTTCAGAACTGTCAAATTTTTCAGATAACAGGTACTTTCATTAAGGTCTATTTCTTTCGTGAGATAAATAGAACCTGGGTTTAGAGGTGTGGAATATTCTGTTTTAAGATTGGAACATTGTTTGTGATATAAGACATTCATTGAGATGTATTCAACGCTGCTTATGATATACAAAGCATTCTTTGAGATTTGTTTAACTTTCTGACAGATCTATGGGACATTGTTTTATTCTCTTATATATTTTAGGGAACATTTTTTAACAGGGATAGAACAGTTATTGGGGTGAATCAAATAGTGGTAAATATGCCTGTGAAAAAAACATTATTCTGGTCATTTATTTCAATTAAGTTTTGTTTTAAAAATTGTGGGTCAGGAACTACCTGTATGTTTCTGTTCACTGTATACCATGTACTGGTAAGAGAGAAAAAAGTATCATCACTTTGATTCACCTGGGTTTTTCTTTCTTCTTTCTTCTCCCCCCTCCCCTCCCGTTCCAACATTCTCACATACACACATGTTCTACTTCTCGCATTATACACTCGTACAAAATTAAACTGAACACCGTCCCCCACCCCCCCACCCCCCAAACGAAACAACAACTTTAAAAAATCAACACCCTCCCCCCCAAATAAAAACAACAACAAAAAACCACACCCAACAAACCCTCTAAAACTTGTAGCAACAATCCCCAACCCCTGCCATATCGGAGGCAACAAAATCTCTACTGAGGGAAACTCTGGAGTCGTCCCGCAAGGCAAAAGACAGCAGCAGCAGTAGCAACACCAGTCAGATCAGCAGTGCTGACACCCTGCACAGCAGTAGCAGCAGCAACGGTGGCCGACTGAGCGACCGGCTGTCCACGCCCAATTTGGTTAACTTATTAACCTCCGACATCTCGCACAAAGGTCACGCTGCTGCGGCGTCTGATGGGGCCGTCGCTCTGTTGAAGTAAGTTCTTTTTCCCCCTATGACAGTTTCTCTGTTGTTTTTTTATTTTGACTTTCCCCTTTGGAATGGAGGTGGGGGGGGGAGTTTTCAAGATTCACTTGGGGGGGGGGGGGGATTGATGATGATGATATTGTTGTTTTTGTTGTTGTTGTTATTATTAATATTATCATTATTACTATTGTAAAGATCTTGTTGAGGTCTCCGTTCAGAACTTACTTTACACGTCTATGCATATCCAGGGTCCCAATTTTGTGGGGACCTAAATGGGGTAGCCAAAACACCATACAGGAAAGACACTTGTTGTTAGAAGAAGGAACATCAATCAATGAGACTTTTACCATCATTTATATCAGTTATGATTTTTCTCATTTTTATTATCGTTATCAGCATTTTTATTTTTATTATTACTGCTACTATAATCTTCAATGTTATCATTAGGCTATGGTGCTCTGTTATTACACCACTCACATACTTTATTTTTCCGATCCAGCGGCGTTTTGGGTTCTAGCCCTTCGGTCTGTCGATATGGCAAAGAATTTACTGGTTTTAATCAGATGTGCTTTGTCGCTGTATAGTATAGAGTATTTACACCACTCACATAATATGACTTAAACTTACTCAGGTTTATTTATGTGTTTTTGTCTGTGTGTACATGTATAGGAATAAGTCAAGAGCGGACGGGATCAAGAAGGAGGGAGAGTTGATGATGTCAGTGAAGACGGAGATGGTGGAAGAGGAGCAGGCAGAAGATCTTAGTGTGCGCACGACAGCCGCCAAGAACCAGGTGAAAGTCAAGCGGTCACCGTCAGTCACTGCAGATGATAAAAAAGTCCATTGTGAGGTGAGAACTTTGGAACTTTGATTAAAGCAGGGAGAGAGGGGGGGGGGGGGGGAGAGAAAGAGGGAGAGAGAGAAAGAGCGAGAGAGAGAGAGAGACCTGGAAGTGAAGGTGAGAAAAGAGAACAGGGAAAGGGGGAGGGGGGGGGGGTGATGAGAGGGGGAAGAAAGTGAGAGAGACTAAGAATTTGGGAAAAAGGAGAGAGGAAAGTAAGGGGATGGGGGAGAAGGGGGCTACCAGTAGGTCTTACAACTGCATTTCTTGCTCACTATTGATTCTGCCTTTCCGTCCTTCTTTTTTCCTGCTCTACTAATGACTGCTAGTGGATGCAAGCTGCCACTGCTGGGGCTTACTTACTGTTAGATTCCTGTGTGGGGAGAATGTTTATGGAGTATCTCAGGTCTTTTGTTGGGACATTATGTCCCTCTCGTCTTACAGTGGTCCTGTTTCCTAAATTATGTAAATTTTGTCAATTTGAATGAAAACGTCTACATAAACATTTAATAAAAATTTTTTTTTGACTTTTGATTTACCTACTGGTTTTTTTGTCTCATGATTAATTCCCTGGCTAGTGTTGAAGTAATATTCAGCAATGCACATCTTTCTCTGTGCATGGATGGTTGGCAGTATCTTTGATGTGGTTTGCTCCTTTTTTCCTTTCAAATATTTATTGTTCATTCTTTTATGTGTATGTTACTCTCTAATAACACTTCTAATCTTCGGCTCCTCATATGACCTGTTTGTTTTGCAAGTGCTGTAAAACTCTTACTAACATGAAAACTAAATTCTCTCTGTGCGCCCTGTCTCAGTTTTGTCACAAGTCATTCAAGCACGATGTGTCTCTGGCCAACCATATCCGCACGGCCCACAACATCATCGTCAACTTCCCTGAGTCACAGCCAGCCCCACAGCCCCCCAAGCTCAAACAGAACCGGAACACGACCTCATATGCTCGTATAGGTGAGTTGGAATCTACCGTCAGACCTGTTATAGACAGCTACCCATTTCCCCCCTGTGGGTTGGAGGGTTATATAAATAGGCCCACTGTCCCATAAAAACATTCTTAAATGCACAATATTACACAAATACAGATCATGGGCCTCTACTCTCGGAACAGGTGGCAGGGTCACTAGGCTCTGACTCTTTTCCTTTGAACAGTCAAAATTGATTCGAAAAGGTTTTTGAGGCTTTTAACACAAATTTCCTTTATCTTCAGTGAGCAACCCAAATTGTGTCTGAAAGGGTGTAAACTTCAAACCCACATTTTCATTTCCCTCTAAACAAAAGTATCAAAGTTGTGTCAAAAAGGAAGTAAAACCTCAAGAAGAAATGTATTGTCTAAAATTGAGTCTGAAAGGATTTTAAAAAATCTCAAACACAACTTTTCATTGTCCTCGCTAAGGGACAACCAACAATGTGTTATGAAAGATGTGAAACCTCAAACACAACTTTCTATTGTCCTCGCTAAGGGACAACCAACAATGTGTTTTGAAATATGTGAAATCTCAAACACAACTTTTCATTGTCCCCAGAACCGAAGCCAAACGGCAACCCACTGGTGCGACTGTCTGACGTTTTGCCAAACTCCATGTATGCCACGGACGGAGTCAACAAGCTAGACCCGGTTGCGGCCGACTTGACCATCAGCTCTCTGCTGGCCCGTAAAGTCATGGAGAGGCCCAACATGATGACCGCCAATGCCGGTGTGGGCGTGGCAGAGAGTTCAGCTGGCGCTGGAGGGGGCGGGGCGGTACTCAATGGCAGTGGCGTGGTTAATGGTGGTCTGGGCTCGGTGGAGAATGGGGCGTTGGATGAGAGTAACGCTTTGCCGTATCATGTGACCTCCCGCATGGTGCAAGAGTAAGTGGGGCAAGGGTGCTTAAGATTTTTGTGTCTGATGTCGATAGGCTTCACAATGAACTCATACTGATAACGCTGTTAGATCAGGGTACTTGATTATAGAGAAAGGGATGAAAGGGTGGGGGGCTTACTTAATTAAACTTTTTTTCAATGCTGTGGAGGGAACAAACATCCTTGAGTTTACTGAATAAATTGCTTAAATGAGAAATTTTTACTGTAATTTCCAAAGATTTTATAAATGTTTTTCACTCTTTTTATTGTCTCTTACCGATCAAATTGTGTCCGTATTGCAGTAAAACATGGGCTAATAAATTGTCTGTCATCCACGTTAATGACATAATAAGTTGTATGTCAACCACATTAATAACATAATGGAGTTAGTAAAGATGTTGAAGCTGGTGGTTAGTTTTGAGGGAGGAGGGGGGGGGGTGTAGGCGTGCTTGTGTGTGTTCAAACAAATATCAAACTATGTGTCAGAGGTTAATTTCTGTTAATGCTGTTTTCTTTCCAGTCTGAGTCTAGAGGAACTAAGCAGCAGGGAGCCAGAGAAGCAAGGTGAGTGGGTAGTGGTTTTTTTGTACCAGTTTACAGGGAAGTACAAGGAGATGTAACCAGGACTGTGAAGTTGAAATGTACTATGGCCTTGTCTCTCTTATAAAATTAACTTTTTATCTTGTCAGTACAAATATTGGTGAATACGTCTCAGCAATGAAGGGGTTAACGTTTTGCCATCACAAGGCTCATATAGTAAAAACCCCTGCCATTACAAACATTTTAGGGGAAATCCAAAGAAACTGGGTGGTAAACATTTCCGATCGGTGTTTTGTGACGGGAGCGGAAGTTCGGGGTTCTTGCCGATTGGCAAGATGTGACGACAAAGTGTGAAACTAAGACTTGAAACTTATTTTTTTGTTCCCCCCATCTTTCAGCTGTGCTGGCGGAGGATGGTGGTCAACGGCGGTCTCGTATCACGGTGCTGAAGGAGACGGTCCTGGTCTCGAGACTGGACGGCATCAACAACGTGACGGGCAGACAGGCCACAGCGTTCCAGTGAGTGGACAGAGCTCCTTCCCATATGAATGCAATTATTATTTTTATTGTTGTTATTATTATTACATTGTATTATTATTATTATTATTATTATTATTATTATTGTATTTTTGTTATTATTACAATATAATGTTGTTATTATTATTATTATTATTTATGTTATTGTTATTATTACTGTGTATTATTATTTTTGTTATTATTATTATTATTATTATATCATTTTGATGCCATTTATTATTCTTATTATCATGATTATCATTTATTACTAGCCTATCATTATTGTTCCGTTTGGACTGTGTGTTTTTGTTTTTTTTTGGTACTTATATTATGTGTCGTATGTTTCTGAGGCTGATGGGACTACATAAATTTATCAGAGATAGGTCCCTACAGGATGCATGATACGTTTTACTGGAGTGAGGAAGGGTGGGAGGGAGATGGGAAATGAGAGGGAGAAGGACATAGGGATGGAGGAAGCAAGACAGAGAGAGGGAGTGGAGATACAGGGAGATGGAGGAATATGGACTAGGAGAGAGACTAAGGGAGACAGAAAGAAGAAAGGAGAAGGACACAGAGGGATGGAGAGGGAAAAAGGGAGAGGGATAGAGGGAGGAAAAGAGGAAGAGGGTGGAAGGAAGAGAGAGAAAGGGAGGAAACAAGAGATAGAGGGAGAGAGAGAGAGAGAAGAAGGGAGTGAGATAGGGCAAGAGACAAAGTTGAAGTGGGAAGGAGAAAGAGAGTCGAAGAAATAGATACTTGAACAATTCCATCTTTGCTAACGCTATTTTTTGGGAGGGAGGGAAGGAGGAAGGAAGGAAGGGAACAAAACAGAGAGACACTGATAGAGGACTGGAACTATACCTTCAGCACTGACACTGTGCCCTCCTCCCCAGATGCCAACTGTGCAAACGAGCGTTCACCTCCTTGGTTCGATTGTACCACCACCTCCCAAACCACTTTGACAGCGAGGTGAACACCTTCGACTGTCGCTACTGTGAGGCTTCCTTCAGGTTGCAGACTCAGATCTTAAAACACCTACAGGTAACACTAACACTTTCTCACCAGGGTATATTATATGTGATATATATTTATATATACATATGTATTTATTTATGTGTGTGTGTATGTCACATTGTGGTGGAATCAGGGGCTCGTCAATGTTTGGGCATTTTGAGTTAACAATACCATCTGTAAGTTTTTTTCTTTGTCTTGCTTTCAATAATAAAGAAAATACACATCTTTTTTTAATAGAAGTCGAGGTGTTTCTGATTGAAGAAGGTGGGGGGGTCACCTGATTTCAGAGGTAAATCTATTGAGAAAATGGTCTCCAAAGTTTTGTAGCATCTGAAGCTTGAGAGTCATTGGGAAATAAAAATTTACAATTTTGTGCCTTTAATCAAAGTTTTCCAATAAAATCAAGACAGAAATTTGTTATTAGATAGACATGAAAGGTATTCAGCCCAAGTTTGTTTTTTTGAATTACCGATCCGGCGGAAATATGCCGTTTTCTTCTATTACATTATTTTGACGAGCGAGCGCATGATTTCACCACGATGCCTCACATAATTATATATTAATTATATATATAGAGTCAATATTGCCCAAGACCGCCACCCCTTGTGGAGGAGAAAAGTGGTTGTCTGAGAAAGGTGGACGTTGTAACCTTTATTTCTTCCATTTTGCTCAACTTCTCTGTATTTGCATTGGTCATTGTCAGACAATGATGGACGAACTGTTATTATGATATTTGCAAGGGATTTTTTTTTTAACCTTAAAAAGTCTTCATCTATTGAATTTGCCTTTTTTGTAAATGAGCTGAATCTTCCTGATGAGATTTGATATAATGATGTCTTCTTTGTTATAAATAGTTTTTTAAATATTTCCCCTCCCATTTATATGAAGATGTGGTATTGGCAGTCATTCTCATCCACGATGGATTGTTTTTTTTACTCGACAGTGTCATAAAGATAAGTTCTCAGGGCTCAGCAATGTCTCTCTACCATTGGAGGATATTCAGAAGGTGAGTTGTCGGGAGCACAGCTGAGGAACAAACGTGATGCCACTGTGCTGACAATGTGGGGGGGCCAGTAATGGCAGAAATTTAGATGTATCGATACCAACATTTTCTACTTGGGTTAACCTTAGCCTGCATAATGGAAGTCTTATAGATCCGGGCGGTGCTTATTTTTAAGTTACAGAGCAAGGGTCAGATTGAGTATCAGGATTAGGTTCAGATAAAGATTGGGGTTGGTGTTAGGGCTAGTGTTTCAATGTTAACAGAAGTTTTTAACGTCATTTAGTTTTCAAGCGTTCCATTCAAGATCCATGGGTATGTTTTAAGATCAAAAGCAAGGCAAATGAACAGACTTTAAGATTATACAAATAACAATATTTTTTTAGAGTTTCACGTAATCTTCCTGTAGAGTTGTGCACAGGATAAACAGTGCCTTTTCCTCTCTCTCTTTCTCTTTCCCCCACGGTGTGTTCAGAAACAAAAGGATCAATCATCAGACAACGTGACACCAGCTTCGAGTGGCAGCAACAGCAGTTTTCTGTCCCCCGGTTACCTGGCTGATAACTCGCTGACTAACACACCCATCACTGGACGCTTCCCGGAGCCAGGGGAGAGAGCCAATGGTGGCTACTCTTGTACCAAGGTGAGAGAGGTGCTGATGTGTGTAGTAGTCGCATGTTTTTGTGACCCTATTCCTCACTAGAATGCTCAAATACCCACAACGGTGCTATTTGTAATTGTTGAGTTCCAACTCCTCCCTTTTCAACACTTTTAACGAGAGGTTGCGTAGTCGCTTGCCAATAAAGAAGTTTTGTTTTTTTTTAGAAAAAAAATATCTCTCTGTTACATTGAAGGCAGCCTTGGCATCTATGTTTCCTGAAAGTTTCATGTCAAAAGGATGAAAACTAAGGAAGGAGTAGGGGGAAAACTGCCAAAAAATGACATTTTGAGAAAAATGACAATTATTGTGAACATTCAAAGGCGATTTCCGACGACAATAGACTCAATTGTCTCCTTGTTATTTTTAGACAAAGAACTGGTTGATCTTCAAAAATCAGCCAACATCTGAATTTGCACAGCTTGACCCAAAATCGGCCAAACTGAGGGTCGTTCCTCCCATTCAGATTGTTTTTGAGATGGAGTCTTCAATTTTTCAGGAAAAGCTTTTGAAGCTTAAATTGTTTGTTTTTTCATTTCTTCATCTAGTGTTTATGAGCTTTCTTAGTTTTTTCTAGGGCTGAACGTCTATGAGTGTTTCAATTTTCTTTTTTTCATCGCAAACAAGTGTTAAGCATCCCCCTTTTCCTCAACATTAGAGTGTTCTGTACAATTGTTGGTTAGCAGTTTTCACCCGCACAGCGCGCAGAGTGCGCAACACTTATGCCCACGAACCAGGATACAGACGCAGCACACGCTTTATCACACCGTCGCCGATGGACGTCCCGTGGGGGCAAAGTGTTAAGCTCGTTGCTTTGTGTGCAACAGACATGGGTTTCTTTTCCATCTGAGAAAGTGTTTCTTATCAAGTGTCTCGGTACCGACGTTTGTGGGGTAGTGATTAGGCATTTTGCCGTAGCACCCAGAAGACCACACAAGTTTTATTTCAATGCAGGGAGAATCTTCTTCAAGTATCTTCACTGACTGCTGGGAAGTTGCATTTCTCTTAGCACAATCTGTCCCTGACAAGTAGGGTCGAAGCCGCCCTCCTCCCAGATGGTCTAAAGTGTGTTGATGGGGGCATAAAAACAACTACAGTTAAATATATCATTACAAGTACCTCCGTTTTCTTGTATGTTGTATGCTACTAATCCTGGGTTGGAGGATTAAGTCAACCGGCTCCACAAACGATCTAACCTTGACGTCAGTGAGGGCGTAAAATGTCGACAATTGTTTCTTCTCCTCAAACGGGTGGTTGGAGGGTGCTACTGGTCAGTCTCACTTCTTTTACTACCTTCGTTTTTTCTGACCATCTTGTCTTAATTTTTCCCCTGCACCGAATTACCGTTAGTGCAAATGAACAAACAAACAAATTTAAAGAAACTTCCTATATATCTCAGTGCCATAAGAGTTTCAGCCTGCACCAAAAGATGGTTATTGTGTCAATGTGCTTCTTTTTACTCAAGCAAACGAACAAACAAATGAATTGAAATAAAGAAACTTCCTATATCTCAGTGCCGTAAGAATTTCAGCCTGCATATATGATGGTTATTGTGTCAATGTGCTTCCTTTTACTCACGCAAACTAACGCGCAGATGTGTCTCGACGCAGTGGAATAAGGCGCTCGTCAGTTTTTGGGCATATGGAGTTATCTGTAGCATCTTAGAGACTGTTTATTTGCTTTCCTTTTGGTGGAAAAAATATCCTTCTATGTTGAATAGAAGTCGAAATATTTGTGATTGAAGGAGGTCAGGGTTGACTGGTTGCAGAGGTAACATTATCGAGAAAATGGTCGCCAAAGTTTGGTGACTTCCACAGCTTAAGAGTCCTTGGAAACTGCAAATTTACATTTTTTGTGCCTTTACTGAACGTTTTTCCACAAAGTCCATACGTAAAAGTGTGTTTGACTTGACATACAAGGTGTTGAGCCAAAAAATAAAAATTTGAAAAAATGTCTAAACTGGCCGAAAAAATATGCAGATTTTTCAGATTTAATTCTTTTGACGAGCGCCTGATTTCACCACGATAGCTCACAAATAGAAATAAAGAAACTTCCCCCTTCTCAGTGCCGTAAGAGTTTCAGCCTGCACCAAATGACCGTTATTGTGTCGATGTGCTTCTTTGTACTCAAGCAAACGATCAAACAAACAAATAGAAATAAAGAAACTTCCTCCTTCTCAGTGCCGTAAGAGTTTCAGCCGGGAGTACCTCCTCCAGCGCCACATGCGCATCCATCAGAACCAGAACTCCTTCTGGTGTCCTGACTGTGAGAGTGGCTTCAGTGGGGAGACAGATCTCATGGAGCACAGGAGGGTACGTTTACCTACCTCTCTCCACGCTTGTTTTCGGCCTTTTTTCTGGCACGATTAAGGTTGTTCATGTACAAACAACCCTTTCTGCGCCAATCTAGGAAGTATCGAATGGTATTATACCCTCGGCAAAAACGCCCTTTTTTAATGCTTACACTTGCTTTCTTTCTTTCTTTTTTTAAAAGAATTTCAGACCCATCTTCATGTACTTATTCTTTTGTCTTCATTTTCATATACAGTCGAGTCAAACCTGCTCTAACGGCCACCTGTTCGAGACAGTCATCTGTCCAAACGAAGACTTATTGTGGGTTTTTTTTATATATCATAACGACTCTGTCAAAGACATCCACCTGTCTAAAACAACCGTTCTCCTCAACAATTGGTACCCATCTTGGATAATTTTGCGTTTAATGCTTAACGCACAGATTAAATGTGCATATGTGGACAAATTATATTAAATGAAATTGATCAAAATTATTTTTAGCCTCCACGTCCCTCACGAGGCCCCCCCACTTTATGGCTATGGCTCATAAATGTCTACTTTATTTGCTGTACTTCATTTGATAAAATAAGTCCTGTGATTGTGTCATGTAATAATTATATTTCTGACATTGTGGTGACATCAGGCTCTTTACAAAATAATGAAGTTGGAAAATAAACAAAACTTTTTTCTACCCTTAAGGCAAATTTCTTCAAAATTTTTGTTTTGGACCCTGGCAACTTTTGTCTTTTAAAGAGACATTCCTGCAAGGATGTTATTTGAAAAACATTGATCAAAGGCACAGAAAATGGAGAATTTCAGTTTCCAAGGACACTACAACTTTGAAAGTCACAATTGTGCAGCCATTCTCTCGCAAATTGCTAGTTTTACCTCTGACACAGGCGACCCCTTTCCCCCCCCCCCCCCCCCCCACCTCATTCAATGGCAAATATCTCAACTTCTGTTCATGATAGATGGGTATTTCTTTTCCATCAAAGGTTGGGTATTTTTTTTTCATCAAAAATAGAGCAGGTAAACAGGAGTTCCAATTTATACGAATAGCTCAATAGCTCCGTATGCATGAAAATTGGGATGTGTGCGTGCGATTCCACACTATTGTAACTCATGCGGAATTGTACATAACTTTGTGGTGTGTTTCAGGCATGTCACGGGACCCCCAAAGTCTCGGATGAGCAGATGAAGTATTCTAACCTGCTGAACAGCCTGTCCGCCAGTGTCTACGACCAGTCGGCTGCAGCAGCCGCAGCGGCAGTGGCCGCCGCTGCTCAGAGCAGCAAACTAGTGGTCGCCAACAGCGACTCCAACAACAACAACAGCAGTGGCAACGACAACAACAACCTGACGTCTGCTACAGCAGCAGCCGTGGCTGCCGCCAAGTCTGGTCTCCCCGCGAGCACGAGCCAGCGTCTGGGGCTGTACCCTCCCATGGTGGACATGAAGGCTATCGACCTGCGACACGGGGAGGAGGTGGCTGTGCGGATGGCTGCCGAGGTCGGGGATGCAGAGAGGGAGATGCTTGTGAGTTGTTGAATATGGTGGAAGGTTGTGTAGTGCCTCGGGTTGCTAGATGCAGTGGGGATTGTTAAGTACTGTGAAGGTTGCTCAGTTAATATTGTGTGTGTGTGTGTGTGTGTGAATGCAGTTTTGTGTGTGTGTCTGTATGTGTTTGTTTGTGTGTGTGTTTGTGTGTGTGTGTGTGTGAGTGTGAACAAAGTGCTTGTTTGGGTATGTTGATTTAGTTGCTCTCTTTGACTAGTTTTATATGTGTGTTTTTTTGTCCAGGTGTGTTAACACAATTGTGTGTGTGTGTGTTTGTGTGTTTACTTTTTTGGTCCGGATATGTTAATGTTTTTGCACATGTGCATTAACAGTTGTGTGAGTTTACATTTTTTCCAGATGTGTTAACACGGTCACGTGTATTTATATCATGTCCAGATGTGTTAACACAGAGTGTGTGTGTTTTTGTCCAGGCCCGGCAAGCTGTTCTTCAAGAGTTCCAGAAGAAGGCTCTGCTCATGAAAGCCATGGAGGCTCAGACAGACAAACGGACGGCCGGCACGGGACTTGACTTTGAGCAGCTGAAGAAAACGTTCCCCACTCTGGGACAGAAACAGCTGGAGGCGGTCACTTCCAGGATATTGCAGGTGAGTTAGTCCTGGTACAGTCCACAGGGAGTGCTCAGTTCTTGTGTTTACTCACTCACTGTTAGACTTGTTTCCTCATTCTTGTTCTTACTCACTCATTGTTAGACTTTTTTCCTCTCTGTCACCCAACCATTTTGTCTGCCATTTTATTTTTGCTGACTGTATCCAGAAAATTGATTTTTAAAATTTTGTAAAGAGAAACTCAAGTGTGATATACGGTGGAGGCTGCTTAAACCAAACACAGTTTATCTGAAAAAAGTGATCTATGGAAAGGAAATAGAATACCCAAATTTTTTTCATCTCTACTTCAGCAGCCTCTCTTGACTAAAAACCAGGCTGAACCGAAGAAAATCTAATGGTCCCAGAGATTTCAGTTTAAGAAGACTCCATCCTATATCAACATGCAATGAAATGAATATTTTATATCAGACAGTTTAAAGAACAAAAAGAAACCTGAGCATATAATAATTGTATGTGAGTGTGGGAAGTCTGTGGAAGCAAAGATATTAAGAATTTGTTGAGCTGCAAAATATGGCTTATGGCCATAGAGCATGGGTTACACAAGCTGCAAACTGCAGCTGGTGGTGGGAAATGAGTGAAGCATCTTCTAATGGTGAAACAAGTGGAAACGGGTAGGGTCACAAATACTCTTTATTGTGCCAATATATATATATATATATATATATATATATATATATATGCATTGTGTTATTGTGTGCCACTGTATTTTTCTCACATGTGCCATCTTTGTACAAATTTCTCTAGGGGGATAAATAAAATTTCCTTTTTTTTTTGGTTGTTTCTGCCTGTCTTGCTTTTCCCTGCATTAAATAACCATTATTGTGTCGATGTGTTTTTCTTTACTTGAACAAACAAACAAAAATGTGTGTTTCCTTGTGGTAACCCAGGAGAACGAGAAGATGCGCCTGGCTCTGCTGAAAGCCGCATCAGAGGAAGAACAGCGTCAGAGGAAGATGTTTGAGAAACTGAGTGAGAAGAAGAGGAGGGAAGAGCAGGAGGCGGCAGCAAGACTGCTGGAGGAGGAGAAGAGGAGGAGGCAGCTGGAGCAGGAGAAGCTCAAGGAGAAACTTGCCCAGGAGGGGATGGGGGACGTGACCGTGGTGATGCCGGATGCCCCACCATCGGACAGCGGCTCTGGGGATGACGGGGATGCCCGGGCTGGAGCAGGCCAGGTGGAGGAGGAGACGGAGACAGCCGTGGATTTCTCTACCACTTCTTCCTCACTTCGCAAGTCGGAGGGTGTTGTCGCTGTAGCTGCTGCTGCTGCTGCCGTTGTTGGTGGTGGTGGTGGTGATGGTGGGAACGTGGTGAGATGCGAAGCTGGGAAGGCAAAATCTGAGGGGGGTGCTGAAGGGAAGGACACTGGCAGTGAAACAGCAGTCAGTGCAGGGGTCAAGCGAAGGTCACCTGTCCCGATCACAGGCTCAGGTATGTCAGTTCTATTAACTCAGCAAAAAAAAAGTAACAGTACAGGTTCTAGTGTATCGTGTTTTTTCCTTTGACATTTGAAAGCTCAGAACCCCCCCCTCAACTGGATATTTCAATTCAATTCAAACTCAAAACTCAAAATATTTCATTTCACACAAACCCAGAACATTCTGATCTAGATAAACTCAAAATGTCCCGGTTCTGACAAACTCAAAAATGTTCCAGTTCGAACATACTACAAATGTTTTAATTCAGACTAAAAATGTTCTCAATTTTAAACTCAAAATTCATGTTCCAATTGAAACTCAAAATGTTCCAACTCAAAATGTCCCAGTCTGTGCAAACTAAAAAAAAAAAAAGTTCCTTTTCAAGCCACTTTAAAATGTTTCTAATCTAATTGGACAATGTAACAACTATTTCAGCTCCCCCTACCAAAAGCAGACGCAAGGCGCTGAAGCCCCAGAGAATCAACCACTGTGAAGAAGAGACAGGCACCTCCCCGACATCTGAGACGCCGACGCCTGGTGGGGATGTCGGTGTGGTCAAGATGGACACTGATCAAGCTGATGAATCAAGCTCCTCGTCTCCTGCCCACACTGCAGAGTCGAGTAATAAAAGTAAGTATTTCTCTTTCTTTCTTTTCTTTTTCTTTATTCTCTCTTTTCTTTTTTCTGTTCTTTTTCTATATTCTCTTTCTTTTTCCTGCTTTTGTCTCTCTTTAAAAAAAAAAAACTTTCTTTATTCTCTTTTTCTTTCTTTTTCCCGCTCTTATCTTTCTCTTTCATTCCCTTCTCTCTTTCTTTCTCTTTTCCTTTTCATGTCTTTCTTTCTCTTTTCTTCTCTGTCTCTTTTCTTTCTCTTTCATGGCTGGTTGGAGGCGCCACTGGTTGGTCTTCCTTTTTTCTTTCCCCTCTGCTGTTTCCCTAAGTTCCTATCTGTCTCACTTCTACCCTGCTCTTTACGACCATTGTTGTGTGGGTGTGCTTCTCTTTACTCAATCTGGAAAACTTTTTCTTTTTTATCTTTTTCCTTTTTCTTTTTCCCTCTCTCATCTATTCTTCTCTTTCTTTTCCTCTTTTTTTGCTCTTTTCCCCTTTCCTCCCCTCTTTTCTCTTTTGTGCTTTTTTTGCATCATGTGTCAAGAGGTTTCCGTCTTTCTGTGGATGGTTTCGAGATGGAAGAGGTGATGGCTGTGGTGGTTTTGGTCAAGAAGAGCTCTGTGAAATCCCGTTAGGCTAACTACCTTTGCTAATACTTTCTCCAGGGATTCTTCAGCTATTTCGGAGCAATTGGAAGAAAGGAGAATGTCCAATATCAATGTAATCGGAAGCGAAACTTCAGTTCAGTTGAGGAACGGTACTTTTTTTCCGTTTCCACCTTTTCTTCCTTCCTCCTACCCCCCCCCCCCCCCCCCCACCACAAAAAAGAACGAAAATTTTTCTCCAATTTCTTCCCCCCCCCCCCCCCCCCCACCCCTCAGACAAGTTTGTCCAGATCCACCCGGCCCACTTTGCCTCCAACACTCTGTCTCAGCTCAATCAGCTGGCCAGTATTGGGGCCATTGGCCTCGCCCCGGCCACTCCCCTCTCAGAACTGGCCCGGAAACAGCTGGCGGCGGCCGTGACCTCTCGCGGAGGAATGGGGTCGCTGGTGGTGACCCCGAGTGGCCTCAAGTACATGGACAAGGCCATCCCTGGCTACGACCAGGCGGCTCTCCCCATGCTGTTTGGCAGTATGAGTGGTGGTCAGATTTTGAACGCCAGCAGCAGCAGTAGTAATGGTGGGAGCATCAACAACAACAACAACAGCAGCACCGCCAACATGGCTATAGACTTGAGTACAACGGACAGCGGAGGAGTGAGACAGGGAGGTGCCAAACCCTCTGTGAGCAGCCCGCCGCCTTCCAACTATGAGACCTACATGCGGGAGATGAACTTGCTTAGCTCTGCTCCCTCTTCCTCCTCCACTGCAGCACCCGGCCAGGCCACAGACTTGAGTCAGAAGTCGAGCAGCGGTGGGAAGAAGAAAAGCAGCAAGAGCTCCCTTTCTCGCAGCAACAGCCACGAAGTTCGCTCGCTCACAGAGGGGGGAGACCACAGTTCCCAGGACTTGTTAGCAGCGGCTGCCACAGACCTCTCCAAGACATCCTTGCTCAACGTTCAGATCCCGTCTTTGTCCAACCCGACAGCTGCCTCCGCAGTTCTCCTGTCCAAACTGGCGGCCAGTCAGCTCTCCGGCCTGGAGGTGGACCCGGACAATCTAGTGGGCTACCCGCGTGTCCAGTGGAAGCAACAGATGACCGCCACGGAGCTAGCGGAGCTGGGTATGTTGGTCAACGGCTCGGCCCAGGGCTTTGTCAAAGACGGCAAAGCTCAGCCATTTTTCCTCAACACCAACAGCAACAGCAACAGCAGCAACAAAAGTCAAGCATCGTCCCCGTCGCCAGCCCCGTCACCCACCAACTCGGACGCCTCTTCCTCTGCTGAGGGTCGTAAAGTCACCACCACCTCCCTATCACGCACACACTCCAGGTATGTACCCATGTGAAGCTAATGCGGTGGAATGATGGAAGAAACCATGTCAGTTTGTCTTTTTTCAGTCACAGATCACAATGACTCTTGTCAGAAAGGTTTGAGGGTGAAAAGTCACTTTGGTGAGTGTGGATGTTTTTATCCTGTCGCTGTGACTCTTGTCACACAAGTGTGAGGGTCATTCATTTGAGTCAGCCAGTGGTTTGAAAGCACTGACTACTGGTAGTTCTTCTTTTCTTTCCTTCTATTGTCTTTCTGTCTGTCTGTCTGTCTGTCTGTCTGTCTGTCTGTATGCCTGTATGTGTGTTTTTCCTTCCCCCTGCACTAGTTCATCATCCTCATCATATTGATGTGCTTCTCTGAGCTCACCCTAAACGACGACTGTGAGTACATGTGTTAGTTGCTGAAATCCTGAAGAAGGCCCAGTTCAGGAATCGGTTGTTGGGAAAAACCCAATGGAAGTTGCAAAATGACGCTAATGAAATGTTGTTGACAAACTGACTGTGGCTCTTGTCAGGATATGTCGGGAGTTGAGAGGTTGCAGCTGCTAGGTATATTTTCTTTCTTCTTCTTTGCTTTACTCATCACTTGATGTTTTATTTATTTATTAATTTATTTATTTCATTTATTGTTCTTGTCTTTTCTTCTTTTTGCTTTTCCCCAGCACTAAAAAAATGACCATTATCATATTCATGTGCTGCTTTTCTGTGACTCAAACCAACACCCTTGAACTGTTAGCTTTGTCATGTCCACCTGCTCATTGTGTGCGAAGAGAAAACACTCTGGAGTAAATGTTATCGCCAGAATCCCAAGAAGTACTAGAGTGAGCTGCAGTGAAAGTGTGTTTGTTCCTCACTACTATGTTAATTGCCGGTCTGTCCTGAAGTAAGAAGGACAACTGCCACTGAAAACAAACTAGTTAAGCCAGTTTGTGTACTGTAACCTCCTTCTGTACTGCTTGTTAGTTTGTGTCAATGGCTAGTGTTCAATGTGCTTTCATTTCCTCTGCTTTGGAACAAAATGTTCTTCCACTAAATACTTTCCGTTTATGAAAAGATTTGTTGTAGGTGTAACATTAGAGGGTTTTTGGATCCTAGGAAGTGCGCTAGGAACCATGACGCTGTTAAATGATTTTGGATCTTCTGTTATGTGTAGTTTGGTGTCACGTATGGTTCCTTCTCTACAGAATTTATTTTTTCTTCTAATTCATGAGGGATATGGTCTAGTTAACTGGTGGTGATGGTGGTGTTTGTCAAGTCTAAAGTTTGGTTCTGGTTTGGGTTGGGACTAATGAGGGCTAATTCTGGTATGTATAAGTCTGAAAAGAACTCGTGCAAGAGCGAAATGTTGTTTTTCAGCAGTCAATTTCTCTTGCCTGTTCTATGATATTATTTAGGCTGCGAGGCTGATAGTAGGATGACGTGGTGTGGACTGATGTTGTGATAGGAATATGTTTTATATAATTTAGACTCAAAAGTTGTGTCTCTTAGGTGTTGAGGAAGAGAGTTCCAAACTGATGGAGCAGGATGGACTATTGATACTTCAGCTAGTTTATTACTTCCTTTCTTTGGAACTCTAAAAAAGTAAAAGATGCTTATATCCTGGTCTAATTGATCTAGATAGAACATAGGTCAGGACGAGATCATTAAGATATGAGGGAGCTTTATTATTGATACACTTGTGTGGTATAATATCGCAATTTCATACCACAAGAAGTTAGGTTTAGGTATGATATAAAAAGGTAGTTTATAAAGGCAGCGTTTTTAGGGGTTTCTCCTACATCAAGGTATTCATCTAGACCAGTGGTGTGCTGAATAACAAACATGTGATCTGTGTGTAGGTCTCCACTGTCCAGCATGTTTTTGTGAGCTGCCTGTGCTTACTAATCCATGTGAAGCAAACAGGAAAAACACTTGTCTGCTCAAAGCACTAAGAGCCATGATTGTTTTTAGAGTCACTGTCTCTAGAAAAATAAATACATCTTGTTTTAAACAAAAAATACATATAATATATTTCACGATGTAGAATCTGTGAAGTGAAACATGTAACTTTTCCTGGGAGACATTGGGTAGTACACATTGTGTGCTCATTTGGAGGAGGTTATATTTTGTAAACTTTTGTCAGTGGTGGTTTGAACTTGTGAGAATGATAACCAGTTCTGTTCTTTGTCTTCCTCCTCTCTTTCTTCTTCTTCTTTCTTCCATCCTTCTCCTCCTCTTCTTCCTCCTCCTGCTCCTCCTCCTTTCTTCCATCCTTCTCCTCCTCCTCCTGCTCCACCCGCTTACACCCCTGTGTGACTTGTCAACTTGCAGTGCCAGAATCACGTCCCTGTCGCGCACACAGTCCAGGTTTGATCACGTTTTGCCGCTTTTCCTCTCGTGTTCTCTCCATTGTTTCTCTGTCACTACTGACCACTGGCCAGCAAAGACCATTTCCTGTTCTGGGACAGCAGGCTTGTTATGCTATACTAGCGTAAGCTGACAAAACGCTGTTTTTTCTTCAGAGTAGTTTCGACAAAAAGGTTGTTTTTTTATGTCTGCGTAATCATTTAAAAATAGTCCTTTTGAAATTTGAATAGTAATTTATTCAAAAAGTTTCAATTTGATTTTTTCACACAAGTAGGGTTACTGATCAGGCTTTTAATTTAGCAAATAAAAAATATTGGCGCCAAATTTTTTTTTTTAGCATTTTGTCGGCTTACGGCAGTAGGCCTTTACCTGTCAGAGACAATGGGGTTTTTTTCCTTCTCTATAAGTTCTTTTTGTTAAAGTTGGGTATTTTTTATGTTTTTTGTGGGGGGAGGGAAGGGGGTATGATGGTTTTGACTTTTTTTTATGGAGGGGGGGGGGTTTGTTCATTCTTTTTAGTTGTTTTTATTTTTAACAGTATGTTTCTTCAATAAAATTGTAACTTTCCTTAAATCTCCAATGATAGGGGATCGCAGGATATAAAAGGGATGTGACAGTGTATCAATCATGTCACTGGTACTTGTAATAATAGGCTGTAATAATAGTTGTAAAGGGTATTGAGCATGCTGTTGAGAGTGAATATGGGCTATGTAATTATGCAATTGTTATAATTATTATTAAGTTGCACAAACACACAGTCTTTGGCAGTTGAAAAAGTAACGACTATGAAAGTTAAAATGTCTGCTGAGTCAGCCTTTTGCCTTGTGGGTCGTCGGTATAATAGAGAGCCTGCGAGTCTGGTCCCAGAAGCACACGTTCTTTGCTGCTACTGTTACTGTTATGTTACTTGTTACTAACACAGCTGTTGACTTAGCTGCCTGCATCCCTGTTTGTTTGTTGTTGCACTGTAGCGGTGATCTCCTTCTTTTGTATTCCACATAGCTCCGCCTGTCTGTCGTTGGGATAGGCTAGGCTGGTTCTGCTGGAGAAGTGGTTAGCTGTGAGAATACATCATGTAAAATGAACTTCTATTAAAACTATTACTATTAAGATAACAACATTAACTTTTTTTAAAGAAGAGAGAGGGGACTCTCAACCACTACATATTGATCAATGTGTAAAGATTGAAATGCAGTTTAACGCAGAATTTTTTTTTCCTGCTTTAATTTAGAAAAAAATGTGTTGGTTTTTTTTTCAGATTCTAACTATAATTTAAGAAATTTCTACTTTTAAGTGAATTTGTTGAATTTTTATTTTTTTTCCCCTGCAATAAACAGTATCTGCAAACTTTTGCACGCAAATAGGACATGAACTTTGTGTACACCAAGTTACAATATGTCATAGTGTCCTAAATACTAGTGTTGTACCAAGTCCTGATCATAACCAACACATGTAACATGTAACTCAAACTCTTCTGTGTAGTGCTCTGTCTGTTCATACTACAGTCTCCTCTCTGTCTAATCCACATGATGCACACATGTAAAAATAGCGCTGGGGGGGGGGGGGGGGGGTATTGCCAGAGTGGTGGGTAAATTATTGGATGCTCCATGCTGGGGTTTTTTCGGGCTCTTGTGTAAAAGTTAATCTCTCTGTCTCTCTCTCTCTCTCTCTCTCTCTCTCTCTCTTCTTTTGAGTAACCCAGATTTAGTAGAGATCTTTTTGTTGTCTTTCCAGAGAGTTGTGAAAATCTTGCTGTCTTTTCTCTCCAGCATGCCTCTTGTCTTGGTTGTCTTAGTCATCTTAATTCAAGAAAGAAAGTGACATCTTTGGAAACATGTATGTTATACTGTGGAACCTGCTGTAACGGCCAGCTGTCCTAGACGATCACCTGAACAAATGACCACGTCCCATCTCCCCCCTTACTTTTTTTTTTTCGTTATTATGACATTGTTAAAGACTTCCACCTGCCTAAGACAACCGATTTTCTCTGCAAAAAGCCGTCTTGGACAATTTTGACTGTATATGAGTCTATGTCAATTGCTAAGTGTCTATCTACAAATCTATAACTGATTGAATTGGCCGGGGCGTGCTCCATCTTCAACTTTATAGGGTCCTTATTCTTATGCTGTGGATGCTGTTTAGTATTTAACGTCTCAGTAGATTTGTCAGTAAGGGGCTCCCTTGTGTACTCAACACAACCCCCCC
>NW_004797387.1:87149-88872 GCF_000002075.1 Aplysia californica
CCCCCCAACCCTCTAGTAATGTGCCTGGTCTCCCCAGCAACCCCCAGTTGAACGCTTGCACAACAGAAACATGTAGTAGACAGTGTGTTTTCTCTGTGATATCTTGCATGGTGGCTTCTTCTTCCCCCCCCCCCTTCCCCCCTGTCAATATTGATAATATGATCCAATTAGGGGGAGGGGTGAGGGGATTTGATATTCTACAGCTCTAACAGTTTCTCTTCTGTCTCTGCCCTCTCTCTTTCCACCACATTCCTTCTTTTTTGTTCTCTAACCTCTGAACCAAGTGCCTGAGCCTTTGAAATGATGCATTTTGTGTCTAGAAAGGCAGGACAGCATCTCCTTCCCTCCTGAAAAATCCCCAACTAAACAAATAGAGGTTGTCGGGTTTTTTTTATAGTAGGCTGTGTTTAGTATGTAGCAGGTAAGTACTCTCCTGTTGTAGTGCCGGTGGCTCTAGAGAGTGCGTGACCGTTTTGCCACCCGTGGCTCCTGTCTTCTCAGAGCTGGCAGTATGTCAGCCTGAGAGAGGAAGAATTTCCACATCAGAGCAGAAAAGGAAATCTTCTACATTTCTTCGTTACTTTATCATTTTGTTGTTGTTGTTGTTGTTTTTTCTGTTGTTTTCCTAATCAATCATGTTGAACCCACTTAAAAACGTCATTTGAAACTTTTTGTGACTTTTGGGCCAATCCATAAAAAATGGAACTGCAGTGACACACGTAATGTGGAGATGATGAACTGCTGACAAAAATTCCAAGAAGTGATAGTGCCATTCTTTACATAAAATCACGTAACCTTCCTCTGGTACACCCACTCCCAAAAAAACTCCCAACCCCCCTATCTGTATCACTGTTTAGAGTTTAATTTAAAGTTTCATCAGCAGGGCAGCGCTCCTATGTTATGTGTGTCTCGCACTTTCTTTTCTCGTGGATTGGGCGTTTCGTGTTCCTGTTTTTGCCTTGTGAATTATCAGGCATCTGTTGTGTAATAGTAATAGTTAAGTTCTGTGCCATTCATGAAGACACGAGTTCGATCACCACGTAGGGATGTTTTTATTATTGTCAGTCTCCCTACTCCGTCTGTCTGCTGGGATGTTATACATTAATGAATTATCCCACTCAGCTCAGGTTGGAGTAGCCAGCCTCCTAAATGCTTTATATTGTGTGGACGGGGGTATTAAACATGTACAGTCACTCCTAGCAGGCAATATGTCCTGTATTTATTCACACACATCATGATTAAAGGGAACTGTTGTAGATAAAAGTGAATGCGCCCTGTGTAGTGCGGACATCTTAATTATGCCCCTTGTATATATCCTGCTAGTCCTAGTCCTAGTCCTCACTTCCGGGCTTGTTCTGCATGAGCTGCATGACCTGTGGTGTAGTGTTGTGAACTCTGACCTCTGTAGACCACTCACTAGCCTCTTCCTCTCTAGTAGATTATTATATATGTGACCTCATCCAGTGCATGGACTAGAAACATTTACCCTCGGGTCACTTTGGCAGGTTTTCATTGAGGCATAATCTTCCTGAAAACAAAATATTTTTTTAGTGGAGAAGTACGTTTTTGAGGAGAGCTTGCTAGTCTTTTACATTGTTTGTATAATTATGGCATATAAAAATACATGTTGTTTTATTGTTTCAACCTTTTTTAAGTCTGGTGCCGCAGTTTGTAAGTAGAACATGTGTTTGAAAATATCAGCTATTTAGTTGTCTAAATATTG
>NW_004797387.1:89686-92645 GCF_000002075.1 Aplysia californica
GGGGGAGCAGTGTACTGGTTTATCAGAAAGGCTCTCCGTCCATATATTTATAACTTTGTACTGTATTTTTTCCCCACAGAATAATCATTATCTCTGAAATTTAGGAAATTGTGGATTTTTCATGATTTTTTTTTTTAGGTTTTAATTTTCCTAAAACTGTGTTGAAAAGGATGTAGAATACGCTTACCATCACATTTTTGTATCTATGCATTTGAAATTCCCCACCCCCACTCACCTGTCAGTGCCGGTTAGACATCCCTGCAGATCACCACAAGCTTATCACGTGTCTGCTGCATCACCCCCCCCCCAACCTAAACCCACTTCCCTCCCCTCACCCATGGATAAAAGTCCCTTTGTAGATAGAACTGGTAGTGATTCACCGTGTATTTAGCCCCAAGCCTGAGGTAGGACCAGACTGAAACAGACGGGGAGGGATGGGGTATGGGCATCATCAAACTCAGTCACTCCGAGGGCAAAATTCAAATTCTGTTTAAAGTTGCAGGCAGACCTGGATTAACACTCATTGAGTAGGGGGAAACTAAATCTTTTTTTTTTTTTTTTTAATGGTGTGAAACACGAACAAAATTTAAAATTATTACAAGTCATAGCATACCAGTTTTCACTGTTATGCCAATTTGTCAGGATTCTCAGGATCGACTTCCCAAAATTGGCTTTTGGCTCGGATTCAAAATTTGTGGCTGGGCCAGATGTGGCCTGTGGGCCATGAGTGGTGTGGAGAGAATTTTTCCCAACATCATGAAGTAGACAGTGCAGTGCAAGTATTTGGACCTCAGTGTGAGAACACTACTTGAAGAACAAACAGCCACATTTATCCACCTCGACAAAATCTTTTTTTTTTCACAATGCAGCAAAACTGCTTTGAATCGTCTGTGATAAAGTGTTTTGAAATATGATACTCTTGTCTGTGGAGAAAGCGAGGGTTATGTTGTAAACCTAGGAGTGAGGATGATGACGATATACGTTGACACTTCAAGCACTGACCTCTTGAACCTACAACACCTGAGTTCCTGTTCTCTTTGAAGTTGACTGTTACTGTTACAATAAGTTACATGTCTACCATGAGGTGTGGGTTTGATGTGCTGAGGGCAAAGGTGGGGGTGTTCAGCTTATGTGGCCAAATTGTGATGACGGCATCATAAAGCAATAAATTTTAGACTCTCTTTTTTTATAAGATGGCTGCCACCCCCTTCCCCCAGTCTGTTTTAGTCTGCCTCCAGCCTTCCCAAGTTACTAGTTGAAATATAGATCAGATACAGCCACCAACCACTCACAGATTTCTTGATTTCTTGTAGTACACTGTAGCCCAAACGCCTTCTTTGGATTTGCTTTAAGGTTTTATTGAGTTTTGCACAAAATACTGACGTCAATAACTGGGGTCTATGGTGAAATGGTTACGCTTTTCGCTGCTGCTCACAGAAGACATGAGTTCAATTCCCTAGCGGGGAAACCTATAGGGTTGGCTCTCCCAGGCAGGGTTACTATAGCCCACCTCATGATGGACCTGCTTTGCAACAATGGGGGGTGGCGAAACCTTTATCAGTTATCATCTATAAATTTACGTGCTCAGCCGAAGACAAGAGTTAATGTTTTAATGTTAGCTGTGTGTCACTGACAGTGTGTCTGTCATGTGTATACAGAACGGTCTATGGTACAGGGCAAGGGTTCTCAACATTTTTGAAGAAGGGTCAAGGTTCCTTCTAAAGTTGTCTAACTGTTTTTTATTTTAGTAGGTGTTTTATGGCACTTGCTACTCAATAAGGTCATATATATATAAGTGCTGAAGATTAGAGGTGTTACACGAGAGTAACAAACACAAAAAAGAAGGTGGGGAGATCAGGACGATAGATGTTTGATAGGAAAGAAGAAGCAAACCACACCAGAGCACCCGCCAACCACCCACAAACTGTTTTTATGGTCACCCTGTGAAACAAAAGGATAGAGGAAGGAAATTTAGCAGAGTGGAACTCTGAACTTAACTGTTTAATGCGTAAAGCATGTTGACGACCCAATATCATTTTTTTCTTTCGAATTAGATATAGTTTATATTATATTTTACTTGTCCTGAATTTTCAATCAGTTAAACATAGAGTTCAATATTTACTACCAATTACACACAGAGTTCATAATGTTGGCTCTTTATTCAGTCATCAACTTTTATTTATTATTAGCGTAGTGCAAATGCTTTGTGATTACAAATTTTCCTTGATATGTTTTATTTTCACCGCTGCATACTCCAGTTGGTATGTTACCAGTTTTTTCCAATATTTTCATTTTTCTTGTATCATCATCACCTAATGCAATCAGTGTTCTGTGATGGTTCAGTTTGATGTGTCAAGATGGTTTAGTTTCATTTGTCGGTGTGCTTCATTGTTATTATGTTATTCTGGTGTGTAGATTTATATAAATTATACATGCGGTACTTTTGTTGTGTCTAGTCGCCCAGTAGCTCTGGCTGCTGTGTGTGTCCTAGTGTAGTGATCTACAGTTTGTCTTGACTAATGTAAAGCTGTAAAGACAAAACCCGTTTATTTTTTATCTTTTTATTAACTATTATTGCTCTTTGGATGAACTTTTGAGGCTCTGCAGTGTTGTACTTTCATGCTCTCTTTCTCCACTTCGTTTATTCTACTTCTCATCTCTTCCTCCTCCTCTATGTGTATCAAGTTCTGTATCAATGGTCAGCTCCTTTGTATCCTGTGACATTAGTTGACACTCCTACTTTTGTCGATTGGTTCAGGTTGACGTGTCAAATGACCTTTGTTGTGTCGATGTGCTTCTCTTTACCCGAAATTACCCCCATTCCTTAAAAAGAAGAAAGAACAAAGAAGTCCAGGCATTTTGCTCTTTGACGCACCACATCACACCTCCTAAGGTCCAACTTACACACACACAAAAAGGTCCCACTACAGTGATAGTTTGGTAACCCTCTACACCCCCC